>NC_053156.1:219653415-219898415 GCF_016835505.1 Polypterus senegalus
ATAAACAATACTATTTGTCACTTCAAAGTAATAGCAATCATAACCATTAATTAAATTTATATAGCGCTTTTCTCACTACTCAAAACACTTTACATAGACACCACCATCGATTTGTAGTACCTACCTGGATGATGCAGCAGCAGCAGCCATTACTGCATAAGTACAGTCACCACAAATTAGCTGTTAAGTGATGAAGGGGTGAGAGAGATAGCCAATTAGAGACAGGGGATGTTTAGGGGGCCAGATGAGCATTTTAGCTAAGACATCGTGATAAACCCTATTCTTTTCGAAAGATGCCCAGGGATCTTTAATGACCACAGACAGTCAGGATCTCGGTTTTACATCTCATTCAAAGAGCAGTGCCACATTTACAGCACAGTGTCCCCATCAATGCACTGGGATGCTGGGATCCACACACAGACCACAGGGTAAGCACCTCCTGCTGGCCTCATCAACACCTCGTACCTATCCAAGTACTGGCCAGACCTAAACAGGCTTAGCTTCAGGTGGATGTGTATGTCTAAGAAGCAGAAGGTTCTCCATTGACAATATAAGCTAACCTAAATATGAACAGGCATAGGCAGATTATATCCTGAAAGTGATGTGCAAAAAGGATATGCACAATACTGTACTGCTCTATAGCATGTGTGGATGAACACTATGCCAAAATTAGTGTGAGGGAAGGCAAATAACAGTTCTTATACACATGAATCTCCGTTTTTGCTATTTTTTTTAAACATTGTATCCAATAGCCCTAGTATGCATCATGGAGGAAGCAGGATTCATACCTCCAGGATGACTGAAGACAATCAATCAATCCAGCACCTTGAGGGCTGGCAGATCCCTTTATTAAATAGGATGCTGACTTCAATGCTGAGGATATTCAGTGTGAGATAGACAAAGTGGTGTATGTACATTTTCAGTCCTGCAGGAGCAGCAGGGAGCCCCTCAATCAAATATATGACTTCCTGCTACACATTGCTGTGGACGGGTAACACTGGGCAGGCCTGGTTCTTTGAACTGATCCTGGGAATAAGAACTGCAATGACACTTTGGGCTGCTAGACAGAGTTAAGACTGGATACTACTAGAAGTTCCAGATGCTACTCCTGACCATAGAAGTAATTGGGTAAACCAGCAAAGAAGTCATCATGAGTCAAAAAATAAAATCCTCTTGTTAACAGATCTCCGATTAGTGTGGAATCAGGAGGAATGCATGACAAATAATCACCTGCTGGGAGTAAGAGAAGTCAGGGAGAACTAAGCTAAAAGATATGGACAGGGAGGCAAGTGGACGTACAGGGACAAATCGAGGCAGTTTATGTCTTTGTCATGTTTTTTCTTTTGGTACCTTTCATTTTTCTAATACCCTTCTGGTTCTTGTTAATTTTATTGAAAAACATCCTCCTTTGGCCATATGTGGGTTCAGAGATGGCTCATGAATGCCTCATGGTTGTCCACAGAATTACCACTTACGAAGTAAACAGCAGTAAAAAGCACCAACTTCTTTTGACACGGTGTAATTATTTTGCTGACAACTAGTTGTTGTCTTTGACAGATCAAATATAGTCTTGTGTTCCTGACTTATAACATGCAAATGTTTGAAGGCACTGATACCCAACAGCACTTTCAGTTTCAAGGCTGTCAAAATAGGTTGACCACCTGATACAAGTGCTATTAAATAAAGATTAATTCAAATCAAGTTTAAAATGCAACAAAATGCAGGATGCAGCTTCACTTTGCTAGAGCAAATAAATATAATATTTGAGTTCAACATTACTAAACATAATGCAACAATTTACATGTTGCATCTGCAATTTATATATATATGGTGTGGCCAGTAGACATTTTGTCAAGTGGAGCCTCAAGACAAAACTAGACTAAGGAAGGCAATACTATAGAAAAAGGAGTAGATATTATTACAAAAATAAATGATAAATAGGAGGGCAAAGTTTATGCAGAAATAATACAGCATGAATAACAAAAGAATTACATACTTATAGGATAAGTTTGGTATTTTTCAAGTTTTCAAAAATTTTGTTTAAAAGACTAGTGATTTCTAAAACTTTAAAAAAAATATATCTTGCCCACACTGGCATTTTATAATGGAGTTAATATGGCACGAGTATAGCCAGAAAAGAAAAGCCATAAATATGCCAATTTTTCAAGCAAAGACTGTTGTCAAGTATCAATCGGCAACTTGTAATTGCACACACATTGTAAAACAGCTTATACACGTATCTTTTGAACACAAAAACACCAATATTATGAGATTCAGCCATTTTAAAGAAAACCAGCCGCTACCTCAGCTCTTGCAGTTAATAGGGCTGCAATGATCTTTCCTCTGCATGTCCTGAAGTCCTGTGCAGACTGGGCAAGATCGGTTGGGGAAAAAAAAACCTGTCACTGATTACAACCACAAGAAGGTACGTGAATGAATGTATGTGAATAATGTTGCATCCGTGCCACAAGGTTTTCCAAAATGTACTATATGGTCATAAAATGAATAACTCCAAATACCATATATACCTATGTCTCTGTTTTTTTTTTTGTCAGTGCGGCTTTGACATCACGGCCCATAAGGACCATACTAATTCAGCATAAGCAGGAACACTCAATAAAATTGAACAAAAAAAATCAAGTGACAATGAGATACGAAGAAGGCAGATTTGCCAGCATGTGTTAGCTTTTATCCATCCAGATCAGAGAATTTCCAGTTTGATTGTCTCAAACACCAATCAATCAATCAACATTTATTTATATAGCACATTTTCATACAAAAAAAATGTAGCTCAAAGTGCTTTACAAAATGAAGAATAGAAAAATAGAAGACACAATAAAAAATAAACATAAGTCAACATTAATTAACATAGAATAAGTAAGGTCCGATGGCCAGGGTGGTTATTCCCACTTTCCGATAAAAAGTAACAGCGTCAGATCCCTGGGGGGGCGGAAGTATTTATTGTGATTGTGACTGAGAGAATAAAAGAAAAAGAAAAAAAGCTAACTTTTACAAGTACCATACATTTACAGTGGCTGTTACAGACACAAATCAAATGTATGTGTTTATTGTATAATATTAACAATAAGAGCAACTCACTACTCAAAACGGTAAATATATGAGGCAGTCAGGATCAAACCAGGGGACTCTTGATTATAAGTCAGCAATTCCTACCGCTGCACCACAGAAACTATTGTATCATCCTTGAACCTTTTGTGAAAGTGTTTATTTGATCTTTGCACTTCACGCTTTACACATTAGATAGTTTGTCTACATTTTGTCATTTATTACTAAAATATGAAAAACGTTTCAGTTTTAACGATGTAATTTTTGGTTAAGCTAAATGCACTTTTTTTGTTTAAAGACTATGTGCACTTTAGTTTGTATTGTTTAATGTATTTCTTTTTTATTGTGATGGTCATACTAATATAAAAACACCTGATTACTTTCAAATTCATATATGTTTCACTGGTTGTTATTTTAATTTGAATATTATTAATTTTAATCGTGTTAATGCAGAGATATCAGGGTGACATTCACAGGTTGACAGACGTGAGCAGATGAGGTAAGACATGCACTGGAGCCCAGAACAGGATGTGCAACTACAGGTCGCAGGCATCAAAATAGTCAGGCATGAAATAATCATGACTAATCAGAGAATAAATTGAACGATTAGTCGACTACCAAAATAATCATTAGTTGCAGCCCTAGTAGTTAACCGCTAACCTTTCTCCTACCCATGAAGTGGCTTCCTCCAAATCGGACCAAATAACAGTACACTGTTTGTGCCATACGGTTGGTTTTGTTTTGATGTATTTCCATGGTGTATGTGTGAATAGAAAACATATCCTTACCTCAAGGAAAATTGTTCCTAGAAAGTGATTACTTCCAAATCCCTTTTGTTGTCACAAACATCCATTAGAAACACGAAGGGCATGCTTTTTTTATCAAAACTCAAAGAGGATGCGTTCATGCCTCATTGCCTCCATTGTAAAGCACCAGTGCGGGAAAGATATTTTTTTAAATTATATAAATCACTGAACATTGGACCAAAACTTTGCATATATATCATGACTGCAAAGAAAAAACTTTGACTTGAAAAATACCAAACTTATCTTTTAAAGCCACTTATGTACCCATCTACCACGTGAAGTGCCTACTGCTCTTACAGTTGTATCATAGAAAGATCATCAGCTTACATGTTCTGCCCTTTGGCCTACAGCCAGGTGAGTCATTTAAGTTCTGTTCCTGAACATAAATGGAAAGCCTAGGTTCAATGTCCTAGTTCAAGATCAACAGCAGGTTACAGAACTCCTGAAACAGTCCTGTCAAAACTTTCTTTAGTGGTCCCAAGTGTCCCTGCAATGCTGGACCCTAGTCGCTTGTGAAATGGCTCTGTTCATCTGCATGGACAAAAGGAAGGCACATATAAAGTAATAGTTCTTCCTGTAGCCACCTAACAGTATGGCAAACTCCTGGTATGATTCTCCAGCTATCCTGCTTTTGGACTAGTGTCCAAAGAGTAACTATCGCTGGGGCTCTATAAACAATATTGAACCATAGCAGCTCATAGCACGGCACCTGCTATTGGTGGGGACTTGTCACTGGCAATAGTAACACTGAAAAAGCACCTGCCACTACGACATCTAATGGTTCAATTTTTCTCCTGCGATACAGGAATGTGGTTGTAATTACTATTCCCATTACAAGAGTTACTCCCAGAGTTTCTGATCACACTTTAATATAACCATTGTTTATTTACATTATACTGGCTAAGAACTGTGTCCCTGTGTTTTCAACAAAAACATGTGGACATAGTTGGAAACTAACCACTTAAGGGGAAGTTCAGCACAAATGTTGGAAAGTTTTTCTTTACACAGAGAACCATAGACACTTGGAATTAATTATCAAGCACTGTGACAGAGAGTAGGACTTTAAGGACTTTCAAAACTTGACTTGAGGTGATTTTGGAGAAATTAGGTGAGCTTTCTTGGGCTAAATAGCCTGTTCTATTCACAATTTTTTTAGTGTTTCTAAAGAATGGATAATAATGTGGGATGCTGACTGCAACCACTACACAGAGGTTGGATTAGAAAATAACATATTTATGAATGAGAAAGTAACATTACATTTACATTTTCTTTTAACAATATTAACACTGAAAATTCATTCATTCATCCACTTTGCAGAAAACAAATGCTCAACTAAAAACTTGCCTTTTCGGTATTTTAAAAATCAAAATCAATTTTTAGACTTTCTATACTTGCTTGGTTGACAAGAACACAAGTACTTACTCACTTTTAACACAGTAAATCTAGACACTTACCGAACTCCCCTGAATTGTGAATAGCTCATCTACTTTAATGATTTATTAAAGTTTAAAGTCTATAAATGTATCAATGAAATCAATGTTGTTTACCTGTAGCCTCAAATATGGTGGTTGAGAAGATGTAGATTCTATGTCTGTATCGATCACAAGCTCATGTGCAGAGTCTGGAGCTAAACTTGGGGAAGGCGAACGTGAAGGAACTGATGGAGAACCAATAGAAAGTGGTGCATCTTGCCCAGAAGGGGAAACTCCCACTGAATTAACACTATTTTCTTTAGATTTGCCATCCTTGCTGTCTGTCAGGTCCACATATAAGTTCTGTCCAATCAAAACTGGAGCCACCAAGACAGGAGGGTTTGCTTTGGAAACACCCTCCACTGGACTTTGGGTGGGAGGCTTTTTAGAAGGGGTTGACCCAAACTTAATGACAGACTGAGGGGTTTCCTGTGTCATCTTTTTCTCAGCCAGTTTCCCTGCTGGGTTTTCTACTTTGATAGATCTGAACAGCTGTGTGTTGGCCTGAAGGGAGTTCAGAGTAAAAGATGTGTAAAGTCCAGAATGGATATAGTCATTTCGACTGGAGGCTTTGCTGGACCCCTGACTTCCTGCTTTCTCTCCTTTACTTCTGTTTTCCTTGTCCTTGGGGGTTTCATCTTTTTCACAAGATGAAGATTCTGCTCTGACAGCACTGCTAACAGGAAGGTCAGATCTGATCACAGTTAGTGGGTCCCGATTCAGGATGTCTGGATACGACACAAAACGGTACACAAACTTCTTTCCATTCACCTTCTTGATTATATTCTGAAATTATAAAACAAAAATGTTACAATTGATCAGTAACTTTATCTTTATTGCAATGAACAATTTTAGCAAACAAACACAATGCTAACAGAAAACTAGATGGGTCCTTTTGTAACTTTGGGCCAAAAGTCCAATTGCTAAATATTGAAGCAAGATAAAGTTAAGAACTGTCTGCAGTACAATTTATGGCAAATAACCCATTGAAAAATGTTTTCAGCTGTGCAAAATGTCACCATCTTTAATCTGAACAAAGCAAGGTCCTGTTCATGTATAAACTTCCAGATAGAATCAAACTGAAGGAGAAGTATTGTACTGTATCAGATTCTTTTATTTAGGAATGTTCCAGCTGGTGTCTTATTATAAGCAACATCACTTACGGTACATTTTTATAAAAGGCTATAAAAAGTATCCACTATACCCTACTGTTGGTTTTGGTTTAAGTTCCATTACACTACACAACTATTCCACAGATTTTCATTCATAGCTTTCATTTACATAATCTTAGCCAGTTGCAGACAGTTGTGGCACAAGCCTGTGACCTCTAGTCATGTTGGGTGACATACTACTCAATGACTAGTCTCATTAACAAACAAGTCTGATTCGTCATAAGTCATTGTAATGGGCTTCTGCATGTGCAAGAGCTGGCAACCAGTGAATGCTCAACTGGAGGTTACAATGCATACAATGCTCAGCCCAATTAAATCTACATGAAGAAGAACAGAGAAGAGCAATGGCAGCTTCAAGAAGGCAAAGAAAAATGCTGTTGTATACCACACAAATAAAATAATGGCTAATAGAACTTTGTAGCCAGAAACAAATGTGTTTTTGTGTGTTCCATGTTTACCAACTGCCAAAATGTACTGACCTTGAGATACTCTTGCGGGGTTATGTAGGGTATTTAAAACTGTGCGGAGAAGTCATGAGGGTGTTGAGTATACCTTCATCTTCTGTGATTCCTGGTTCTGTAATCTAACCTTCTCAAGGAAGTCATTAAGAGTTACATTCAAAGTTGTATATAGTGTGACACCGGCATTAGTTTACCATTTTACTTACATTCAGAATTCCATCAAGGTTTGGGACCGCTTTTCTTTCAACCAAGTCAAATGGAAGTAGCTAAAGAACTTGAATGTTGCCAAGAGAGACACACATACAGTATGTTCATACATTCATTGCTATGGAACAGAGATTCAAGTGCTGCTTCTGCTGATGGTGTAGAACCTGTCTCTACAGCAGCATCTACAGGCTAAATTAAATTAGTATTAAACTTTAAGCCAACTGCTATAATTTTCTAATGTTCCAATTTTGTTCATTTGTTGAATTTTAGTCGTATATGTAAATAGGAGTATTTAGTTTTTAGCTGTGAGCACAAAATTAAAAATAAACATTTGGATTACATGTCCCCTGCTGATTATAATGACCCAAGTCCACCACACCTCCTAATAGTTTAATGCTTTCAGTAACTGTAAGATGCCACTAAAACTGTCAGTGATTAAAACCACTGCTTCAGGTAACCTGGACCTTTCTGAATATGAACTATTGTTGAGAACCACCACAGAAAACTCTACTTATAGCAAATGCATTACAAAAACCTGACAAAATACCTTTTAGAAATCTTTTGTTATTTAATATTGTTGTTCAGTTTAAAAAAATGAAATCTGAAGGTGTGTGCCAGCACAATTAAAAACATGACTCTACACTGGCAACTAATTATAGTAACTATAAAAAAAAAATTGATTTTAAGGCACTAGCTAACATGTACACAAGCTATGCCAAATGAGTTCTCTAAAGTCTATTTATTGTAACCTTTTTTTTAAAGAATTATTTAGGAGTTTGGTTAGTCCTATTTATATTAAATAACAGAAGCCACAAATGCACTTATAACAATTAGAAATCCAATCTTGAAAATCAGTAGTGGCAATGAACAGTACAGTACTGAGAAATAAAGACAATTTGCCTACAAAAATACACTTAAAAGCATGAAATTACATTAAATGAAATGATTAAAGTAAAAAAAAAACATTTGAGACAAGGCACACAGTATGCAACTAACCACACTAAGGGCTTTCAGTTTCCTGTGAAGCAAAACTAGCGTATGACCTTCTTTGGTTTCAAGCACAATATTTCTCACAGTCCTAATTATTCATTTTAAAGGCATATTTGAGACACACATACACACTCATATTATATTATATATACATATATATACATACCGCACATTCAGAAAGTATTTAGACTACTTCACTCTCTGTACACTTTATTGTGTTATACATCTAATTATATATGGATACATTTGCCATTTTTGCCCATCATCTACGTTTAATAACCTATAATGACAAATGTTTTTAGAAAGGTTTGCAAACTGAATAAAAATAAAAAAACTGAAATATCTCATTTACATAAGTATGCAGAACCTTTGATGTAGCAATCTAAATGGTGGTCCGGTACATCCTTGAGATGTGTATAGAACTTGACTGGAGTCTACCTGTGGCTCACTGAATTGTCTGGACATCATTTAGAAAGGAACACACCGTTACATATAAGGTCCCGGAATTAACAAGGCAGGTCAGGACAAAAATCAAGCCCTTAAGTCCAAGGAACTCTCTATAGACCTCTGCAATAAAACTGTAGTGAGGTATAAATCCAGGCAAGGGTATAAACTAAAGTTTTGAGAGTTCCTAGAAGCACAGTGACCTCTTACTAGAGTTGCTGTCCAGACAAACTAAGTAACCGGAAAAGAAAGACCATGGTCAGGGAGGTGACCATGAAGCCAATGATCACTCTAACAGAGCTTCAAAAGTCCTCTGCTGAGTTGGGGAAAGTGATGGAAGGGCAACCATCTCAATCAGATACAAGAGACTCTTGAGTAAAAAGAATATGACAGCCCGCTTGGAGTTTGCCAAATGGCTATTAAAGGACTCTGAGAGCATGAAGAAAAAAAAAATACTTAGTCTGATGAGATAAAAACGGAAGTCTTTGGGCAGAAATCCAAACACTGTGCCTGACAACAACCAGGGACTGCTCATCGCCTGTCTATTATAATCCCTAAAATGAAACACAGTGGTGGGAGCATCATTCTATGTGAGTCTTTCTCAGTAGCAGGGACAAGTAGACTGGTCAGAATCAAGGGAAGGATGGATGCAGCCAACTGCAGGTAGGTTCTTGAAAAAACCTGCTCCAGAGTGTGCACGCTCACAGAATGGGGAGATGTTTCACCTTTCATCACAACGATAGTCCAAAACATATAGCCAAGACAATGCAGGAATGGCTTTAGGACAAGTCTCAGACAATCCTTAATTTGTCCATCCAAAGCCCAGATTTAAACCCACAGAACCCCCTGTGGTATGACCTGAACATTGCAGATTACAGATGCTACCCATCCAATCTAAAAGAGATCTGACAAAAAGAATTCCCAAAACTGATAAACTGTCCATATCCAGGTGTGTAAAGCTTGTAGAATTCTCCAATAGGATTTGAAGCTGTAATTGCTGCCAATATTGCTGCTATAAAGTACTAAATTAAGGTCTGAATACTGAATATGATTCCTGCCTTGCGCCCTGTGTTGGCTGGGATTGGCTCCGGCAGAACCCCATGACCCTGTAGTTAGGATATAGTGGGTTGGATAATGGATGGATGGATGGATACTGAATATGAATTAGAGATTTCAGTGTTAATTTTTAATAAACATGCAAACCTTCAAACTTTTTCATTATAGCTTATTGAGTGTAGATTGAGGGGCAAAAAAATATCCATTTAAAATTAAATCTACAACACAATAAAGGTGCATAAAGAGAAGGAGTCTGAATTTTTTCTGAATCCACAAATGTATATATAAATATACACATACATATATACAGTATATACATACATGCAGACACATACAACCTCATTAGCAGTGTCACACGTGCACATAGGGGATGGTTTATGGGCTCAAATAGTGTCACCTTATCCTTTTGTCCCTCTGCTGAACAGCCAAACACTGTCAATCTCAATGACGTCACTTCCAGCACCCTCTGATGACGTCACTACCAGAATCCAGAACCCACAACATCACTTTCTGTTCTGGCCTCCCACCTCTTCCCATTTTCTGCCATATTTATAGAGCAAACGCATCCTGTTAGCTCAGTTCTGTTTTAGACTTCTGGCTGTAAAGACATATTTTCTTTTGCTAGCTGTTTTTCAAGAAAATGGGGTAGCCATCGCCAAACCTTTTAATGTCTGCTGCCTTATTCTTTTTATAGCAGTTACACACCTAATAAAAATGTAGGGAAAACACCTTAAACAGGATAAAATCGGAGGACCCTATACTTCAAGGACTTTCAATAATATTGAACTGTAATCCAGTTCTGCCTCGCAGCAAAAGAAATAAATACATACTAAAATTTTCTTTTTTGTTATACTATTTAAAAGTAAAAAAAAAATCCAGACCATTATTCTCCTTTGACAGTAAGCACATCATAAAGTCAAAGAAATCATGTAGAAATGTATATAAATTCAATTTTGCAAACTTAAATATGAAAATAAATAATCCATCCATTATCGAACTTGCTTAATCCAGTTCACAGTTCCTTGGAGGCAAAAGCATTTTCAAGCAAAAGCCAAGAATAAACTCTGCATGATTTACCAGTACATCACAAATTACAGTCCTGCACATACCCTCACACCGATTAATCTAAGGTATATGTCTTTTGGATTTAGCAGGTACTGTATATCGGAGTATCTGAACAAAGCTCACACAAAGTGAGATCATGCAAACTTCACAAAGACAGAATTTAAACTAAAAGTCCTAAAGCTTTAACAGATTTGCTAACCAATACACAAGCAAATAGTTGATTACAAAGTGAAAGGAATGCCTCTGTTCTGAACTATTTGGTATTATGGTGCATACGTTATTAATTCCTTGAGTATCAAAGTTTTACAAATTTTACTGAACAAAAAAAAAATAAAATAAAAACACAAAGAAAAAAGTAATGTAAATAATTGGGTATAAAAAGTTTTTTGTAACATTTTTGACTAGGATAAAACAAAAACACATTAAATTTACAAACTGCAGAGGTAATTTGCAGTGCTCTGGAAAAAGCAGAATTTGGAAGTGCAGGAGAGAAGATTTCAAGTATAATAAATTTACATGATGCAACAGGAGCTACAGACTGGCACCTCATTTTCATATTATTAGATGGACTTCACAATAGCCACAGTGTTCTCACCATCACATATTTAATTTTGCAAAGCAATGTTTTTTTTGCTTGATTAAATTGTTTTTTTCTTTTAATAATACCTAATTGTATTTTTTCTTTTTACTTCAATAACAATTAACACATTCTTTGAATGGGTGGCACAATGGTGCATTTCTTAAAGCTGCTGCCTCATGGATCCAGGGTTCCAAGTTTGAATCTTATGGCCAATATCTGCCTGCAGAAAGTTTGCATATTTTTTTCCGCAACTGAATGTTTTTTCACCAGCTTTCCAGTCACATCTAAAGATATGGAGTTTATGAAAATTAGTGGTACTTAATTTTCCTTGTGCGAGTTTGGGTATGTGCGACAGCAGTCCCTGCAATAGACTGCCTTGCTGTTGGGAGCTAGTTCATGATAAGCTTTAGCCATTCATGGCTCAGAACTGACTTAACTGGGCCTGAAGATGTATGTTATGTTACATATTTCACGCATGGCACTGTGGTTCATGATGTTGTCTTAATATCATATTAGTATCAGTGTCAGGAACTTAAATTTTGTATTAAGTCTGTGTGAACATTGGCACTGTCTATGTGAACTCTGCTCAGGTTTTCTTTAGAACCTCAGGTTTCCTCCCACATCCCAAAGATATGTACATGAAGTTAACTAACAACTCCAAATTAGACTGTGGAGGGAATTTGCGTGTGTGCTTGAGCGTATAACCTCAATCATTTAGCCCAAAGGCAGACCTTGCCATTTTGCCTGATGTAAATGTCAACTAAAATACACAGCTTTGCATTGTTTTAAAATATATATAATACCGGCTTTGTCTGTCTGTGTATTTTTCAGTAAAGCTTCCAGATTGTCTGTCAACCTTTATATCTGCATTCCTAAAGGAGACACAGACAGTATACTTCATTGCCATTTTGCTTTTAAGCTTTGGTTGAGATCAAATACACTGATCACTAAGATGCAATACTTGCCGTGCGGCGACACATAACATATTTCAGCATCAATCTTGTAATTTTTCTCTCCTCCAGCGTCCAACATTTCAACTGAACAGTTTTTTAATTCTACTACATGTAATTCTCATTATTGACAGTGAAACTGAGCAATGCTAATTTCAATTTCAGATATATTTAATATGCTTGAATTAAACAAATTTAATTCCATATAGTCAAAATGTAATTACATATCTCTCTGATGTGAATTTTTGACTGAATCAAGTTTAATTATAGACACCCAAATCACGCATGAGAACATTAAGTGTAAAAACCCTGGGCGTAAATTACTACTACTTAAAATATAATTAGATTATTGTAAACTGAAAACACTACAGAAAACAATGGAAAAGTCCCTCAGTTTAACATATTTTGACGTACATTTTAAATCTCTATTTAACATTTGGAATAGTATTAAATTGCAAATACATGCGTTTCATATTTCTGACTAGCCAAAATAAATGACAAATTGAAATTCTTTTTTGTCAAAATCATATCCATCCATCCATTTTATTTACTCACTTATTCCAGGGGCAGGGTCATGGGGTAATTTTGATTTATCATAATATAACAGAAGGTATTAACTGTTAAAATGGCTTGCCATGTGAGTGTACTTCTTTTGCTCTTATGAAGGGAGAAATAGTTACAAACTGCAAGCATCCACGGAAACAAAACAAGTTTTGGCTCACAGCTTACAGGTGAACCTGTAGGTACTGAGAAGTGTGAGTAGCTGCAATGACTGTTTAATTTAGTGGATTAAATTAATTAAGGTAAAAAAAATACTGCTGCTGTGTTGTTGCTTGAAGGAAAAATGAACTATTTATTAAAATTAAATTAGTTTGTACAACACTTTACACTGTCCCTGTTTCTTCAAGGTCTTTCCAGGTCATCCACTAGTTTTTTGGCACCATAAACTATAACATACTGGTGACTCCTACAACCTAAGAAAATCAACAGAGCTACCTGTTTGGATATTATGTATACTACAATATCACTGTATACATTCATTCATACATAACTCTACTACAGACCTGAAAAAGTAACATGAATCAAACAATACATTCAAATGGTGTTCAGATGTGTGTTGCTTCATTTATAGCCAGATAAGAGGATTGTTTACATCGCTCTGACTGACCCAGACAACCTGACTACAGATCCATATTTTCTGGAAAATCTCATCAACTTCAAAAGACTTTGTTGGACTTCGTTACCTTATCAAACAATCTTGACTATACATGGTTCTCCCCTCTAGCTAAATGAATCTTAGCCTGGAGAGGTCTATTATTTTTTTTCAAAGATATCTCACTTAAAGGTTTTCCAATGCTGTAATTGTCCTAGTTGTCTATATAAACACAGGGAATTCCAGTTTCAGAATTACATCTTGCCCAAAGAAGGGGCCTGAGCTGCTTCGAAACGCTGCATATTGTAATCTTTTTAGTTATTCAATAAAACTTGTCATTTTGCTTGACTTCTCATTGCTTCATTAATTGTAATTTACCTTGCTATAGTTAAAATGGAAAACATCTGCAGAAGAAGAAAAAGAATCTTTGCTGGTACAACAGGTACAGCAAGAAAAGCAACAACTGAGGTGTTAAAGGCTTGTTTCAAAGAAAAGAAAAAAAAAATTGGTCATACGATTGCTTTATAAACAAAAGGATCAAATCACGTAACCCACTGCAGCTGCGTGCACAAACCACACCACTATCTTCTGCCCTGTGGCACTTTTTTGCCATATGCTTTTATTGGCACCAGATACAAAATTGATCTAGCTCTAGGAGAATTCCATAAAGGGCTTTTACAAACAGTCTCTTTGGAAATTTTGCAGATGTTCCAATTAGAAAATAATAAACGATCAGACAAACAGTACTGCCAAAATCAGCAGTCTAGCAGCCAATCTTACGACCTTGGGCTAGTGGAGTGCCATCAGCTTCATGCCCTGATATGCTGCTCAGTGTTGCCTGTTAGAATAGATGGAACTATCAAAAAAAATTTATGGAAAGACATAAACCAAACAATTCTGCTGTTGAATCTTCCTGTAAGTTTAGACTTGTGTATAAAAATCACGGAAGATATACAATACGTACATATAACAAACTGACCTATAAAGTAGCAGGTTTGTCATGTGAAGAGCACTACACAAAAATATGTTGTATTGTATTGTATGTCATAAGTATGATCACCTGAAAGACAGCAGGTTTAAAAAAATAAAAAATAAAAGGAAAAGCGCTTCAACTCATTTATCAGCTTATTATATAAAACATGTTTCAATCTAGAAAAAGGAAGACACACAATTTGGATTTGAAACTTGAAGGAAATGAATGAAAGAAGTTCTATCTGATTGCAAATTTGTTTTAAAAAAACAGTAGGCCCTAGCATCCCCTCTGGAATAGGGAACATAATTCTTTCCCTTCCTTGTATCTAAAAATGTCAGCTGTTACCCCCACTGTGCTGAAAAAGTGACATTATAGAGACACTTGCATTTTCCAACGATGACTATACCATCTTTGATATTTAAGCTAATAAGATAAGTTAACAGCAGTCATACGGAGATAAAGTGTAACCTATAAAGTGTAACCTATGATGATTTTACTGATCTCTAAACAAGCACTATCAAAGCCTGGTCAAAAGGTTTGCATACTAGGCCATTTATGAATACAGATTGCTTTCACAAATAACAGTGGTAAAATTCCATCTGGAAACTGTTCTAAGATACTTAAAGCAAGGGAAATGAATCATTTTGACAAGGCAGACTTTTTGCTGGAATATGAAAGCGGTCTATTAGAAACTCATGAAATCGAGATGTTCATCACAAAGCCATTATATCTCAGCTTTAATAAAACTATGCATTACCTTGTCGTAATAGTATCGTAGGGCACGGCTCAGCTTGTCATAGTTCATGCTTGGCTTACTCTTTCGTACGCCCCACAGTCGGGCCACCTCTTCTGCCTGCAGAAGCTTGAACTCCCCATCATCTGAAGTCCAGTTGATCAAGTGCTTATTGCTGGAGTCGAGCAGAAGCTGAAGCAGGAACTGCCAGAGTGTGACAGAGCTGTCCATGTCTGGAAAATGAAAAGTGTATAGGAAGAGACAAGTAACATGCCAAGTCTGAGTCAGCCATGATAAGAGTTTCAAGCCAATGAATAATCTTAATTACACACAGAGTGCCAATCACAAAGTGGTGACATTATTTGAAGCATTAAACTAGTGGGCTAACCGCTTCACTTACCTTAGTCCACTAGAAACATATGTTACATTTATGTACAAGGCATGCATTAATCCATCCCTTATTGAACCTGGTTAATCAAGTTCAGGATTACAGGGGGTCATTGCATCAGGTATAAGGCAGGAACCAACTCTATATATGCCAGTGCATTAGAGGGCACACTCAACCACATACGCACAGTCGTTCACATGAGACCAACTTAGACTCATCATTCTATGAAACACGCACATCTCTGAGATCAGGGTATAGTCAGCAACAAAGAAACTCTGAAACAGCACATACTGTACAGTAGCAACCTCAAAGGTTCTGTGTATAAACTAGAATGAGGCTTATGACTCTGATTGGTAGTATTCCACACTATGAAACACACAGCCTTAAAGATGTCAAGTTTAGTCATCATCTCGAATATCTCACACCACATCACATTCATGACAATAACTTGCTGGATCAAAAGCTTTTCAAAGTGCCTTTCAGTAGCTAGTCTTATATGCTCAACACAGACAGAACGATGGAAGGCCGATCTAGAAGTCATAAGGCTGTAAGTCACTGTGTGCTTCAACTGGATAAATATTTACCTCTTTAAAAACTGCAATGGCGTACAAAGGGGTCATATACAGTGCTTTAAGGTGGCACTCTCATTAAAATAAACTAGAATACTGTGATTGTATTCTAGAATAGTAAAAAACTTGCAATTGCTGTATCAATAAAAGTTAATGAAACTAAAATTCTAACACATTACTTATAGGACCTGGTGCAATGCTTTATAGAACTCACTCTGTTAAATATTAAATAAATTGTCAGATGCCAGAATCAACATGAATGCTGTCAATATTCCATTAATGTTACCCTAAACCTGTATGCTCTTATTTTTTCCCCCCACAGTTGGTACTTTATAATGCTAGTCTGCCAGTACAGAGGCCAGTGCCATTCAAAACAATGGTCAAGTGCCATTATATGAGCTGCACATTTCCACAGAAGACTTGTTTTTTTATGGAAAACTAGAGGTGCAATGGTTAGGATTGCTCACTCACAGCTGAATCCTGGCCTAGTGAGTGTCACTGCAGAGTATGCATGTTCTCCCAATTTCTGCCAAGATTTTTTTTTTTATCAGATTCTAATTGTTTTATTCTGATATCCCAAAGATCTATTGGTTATGTTAATTTGCGACTGTAAATTGGATGAATATGAGTGTAATGGTCTGGAGATCAATCCAGAATTGGGTCCCACCTTGCCTGGGCCAGCCTTAGGACTAAGAGTGTCTGAAGGATATCAGAGCATCAGAGACATGCCCTGCAGTTGTGTATCCTTGTCCAGACTGGGATTTTATATTTTATTGTGATGTGACGGAAGTATAAAAGTGGGTCCTGTAGTGTGAAATGGGATCAGCACTTAAGAGTGTAAAGGAGTGGACAACGTGCAGTGCAAAACAAAGAGCAGTCAAGACAAGAGAATTGCAGCAAAGTAGAAGTAAGAATGGGAGTAGAAATAGCAGAGTACAGAGCAGGATGTAAATTTCCCATTTTTGTCTTTAAGTGTTTCCCATAGCCATGACGGCAGACACTTTTAAATAAGAATCCTGGGCATAAAAATGAAATGATACTAAAAAGGGATATACTACAGACTTTATGTGATGGCTCTGTTTTTTCTCTTTAGTGCTAACTACAGTAGGATCTATTCATTTTTTTTCCCTATCTGAACACTCAAGTCTATTTGATCATCACTTAAACAAGTTTTTTCAACCTTAATGGGATTAAGAGTTTTAAGAATGTTTAGCATATTTTTGTATAATTTTAAATAAAAAAGATGTATACTTTATTTAATAACAGTTTTGTATTTTGCCCATTGTTTCTATGGTCCCAAATACATTAAACAAATGTGTTGGCTTAATGCCTGCAGAAAAAAAAACACACTATTACAGATGTACAGTTACTTATGGTTTTTATTCTAAACAGTAAATCTCTTAACTACAAAGAAAATATCAAATGCAACAGCACTGTCATACAGTGGTTACAATTGCTGCTTTACAGAGCCAGTATCTAGGGTTTAAATCCTAGCCTGGTCATTGTCTGTGTGGAGAACATTCTTCACCACATCTGCAAGGGTTTTTCTCTGTGTACTCTGCTGTCTTGCCCTGTGATAGACTGCCACCTTACCAAGCATTGGTTCCTGCCTTTCACCCAATGTTACAGTCACAAATAGCCCCCAAGAAAACCTGAATTGGATTAGGCAGGTTTGTTATATTATACTGAATAATGTAAGGTTTCCAAAATTTCATGTATTTAACAACTGTATTCCACAACTATGCAGATTTTGTACATTCAAATATTCTGTTCCAATTTTACCTGTAATACTTTACTTTTACAATTAAGATTGCAAAACCAAGAAAAAAAGACAACACACAAAAATGAACAATAATATAATAATTGCATGATTTATTTGCAAATATTTAATTGTATGATTAATAATTTCTATGGGTGCCACAGATTTTTCAAAATTTCAAGACACTAAGGGTTCAGGGATGAAAAAACATGCATTAAACTGGCTAGTGAACCCGGCCCTAAATCATTGTTGCATTTAAGTGTCCCATCAGCAGCATTTACGTTTCCCTACCATGAATGTTGCTTTGGCAGCTGGTTTAAAAACTAATGTGGAATTCACCACTGACCTTTGTAAATAATATGACAATCTTTATCATCTGCAGTAACTTCCTGGTTAGGATGAACTTTGACAGCCAAACTGCCTGACACTAACACTGTAGTACTGAAGGACTGCTGAGTAATGTACATCTTATTAACTACTGTACAAAATGATTTATGCTGTGTATTAGTTGTGAGATGTATGTTGCAGATATTTATATGTATTATGGTTGCTTCATTACTGTGGGCAGATGCAAAATAAATAGTTCCATTATCTTTGAGGTAAATAAACTAAAATCTTAATTGTTGACTGCTATGTTTCTTCCTGGCAGAGATATTTTACATTATTTGTGCTGCATTTAACACAAATGAGAGTACATGTACATAAAGACAGTGTGGATAGTTCATAGATAAAGTGACCTAGGTTTAAAGTCTGTGGTTGATCAGTTTATATGGTAGTCTGTAAATTCTAACCTTGGCTGTGTAGGTTTTTCTTCTGATGCTCTAATTTACAACTTACTTCGCAAAAACATATGTCTGGTTACTGGAGATTCTGAATTGGCTCCATGAGAGTGTGAATGGGCCCCGAGTGAGCCCTGTGATAGACAAAGTGCTATCAGTAATATACTCCAGGCTCCACAAACTTGAACCTGATTTCTCAGTAACTCCAGAACTTGCAAACATTTTCTTCATGGCACTGTGTAAGCCAGTTTACTGCTTTTGCACATAGAGATGTTAAACAACAGTAGACAGTTCAAAGCCTACCATAATGACTGTTGCATGTCCCTGTCTGTGACTTCTTCCTTTTCAAGATATGTGAAAACAAACGTTTTTTGCTGAAACGTTGTAATTACATAGTGTATGCACAGCTCAAGGTATTATGAATCACACCCTGCAGCTAAGATAAACCATTTGAAGTTGGCCAGTTAAAACATGCGGTATCACAAGTCAAGGTCAAATTTTTCAAATAGGAATGTGTGGCTATATTTCTTACAACTAACTTGCTTAATTATGACACTTTAAAAAATAGCAAACATAAAGCACTGATCTTGGGTAAAAGGTTACTACTGGTTTTAATAATGTTAACTTTTAAAAATGCAAAAGTATTTTTGTGAAAAGGGTATTTTTTTTTACAAAAGTGTTTAGTTTGTGCTGACAGAAAGTTAATATTGTATGAGCTATTCCGGACATATAATCAAATTTTGCTTATACTCTGAAATCAGTGTGAAATATGAATAAAAGAGTATTAAGTCTAACACAGCATATCAATGTACAGTATATGCACTTAGTCTATTTTTAAAACTAGCAGCATGTTCAGAATTTATTGTATGCAGGGTGCTACTTTGGACATCAATAACATAACACAAATTTTCAAATTACTGAGTTAAGATTAAGTTTTTGAATAGCATGTCGACCTGCTTGCTAGTGCTCTTGCCTCACAGCTCTACAGACCTGGATTCAAATTCAAATGGTGTGTTCACTTTCTCCTCAAGTCTGTGTGACTTTCTGATTTCCTCCTACATCCTAAACACATACGTGTTAGGTTAATTGGTGCAGGAGTCCAATCCATGTTTGGGTCCCTTCTTATGCTTAATGCTGATAAACCCCTGCAACCATATATTTAACTAAACAAGTTCAGAAAATAAACAAATTTAAAAATGTTTTCTAACATAAGTCTTCTAGCTGTGCAACAACGCATTTGAAATTGTTAATTATTAAACTTGGCGTCTGCTCTGTTGGCCTAAAGCTAACAAGACAGCTAGCTCCGTCAGTCCTGGAGTTCAGTCTAGTAGCTTGTGTTCATATTTATTCTGGTGCCTCTAATCCTGTCTTGTGACACAAGACCTAAACTTCGCATAGTACTAGAGAGGAGGTCCCAGTAGATCATTATGTAGCTCTGAGTGGTCCTCTGCACCAGAATCAATGTGTTTTCAAGATATGCAGGCAATACTATAATATATACTAAAACAAGTAGCACACAAGCAGCACTAGATGAAACAGATTAAATCAACTATTTCAGACAAAAAGGTTCATTGTTCAATGACTTGAGGGTACTGCTGTGAATTTCCTGTCAAGAGTGTAAATCCCCTCCCCCCTTTGATCTTCCACATTGTCAGAAATAAGCAGCTTAAAACTGCACTAAATCTGCACCATTCCATCGGGCACTCTACAGCAGTAGCACCTGACTGTAAAACGTAAAAGAGCTATTCATAAATATTATCTTGATGTAGATTAATAATGCAGAATTAAGACAATTTTGTTTACATAAAGCATTAAATATGAAACTGCTGCTGTGTAAGAAAACAAAAAAACCTTAATATAATCTGGCAATAGTCAATCAGAACATCTGTATGACATTCATAAAAATAAGCGTTTTTGTATGTTCCAAGCTGGTTTCTGCATTTCACCCAGAATTCAGTAGGGAAAACCACCAGCTTCCAGCAATACCAGACAAGACACGTGGCTCAGAAAATACATGGATGGACAGACATACAGTATGTGGCTCCTGAATCTACTACTCATCTCTCATCTTACAGTCAATAAATCAAGAGGTGAATCAAAGATACTGTAATAAGATGGCATGAAAAAAAGCTGGCTATTATTGGACTCCCAAAATTAAAAATAAAAAAAAACTCCTTTTGCAGTAGAAAGTAGTGCTACAAGCCTTTCATGCTTTTTGCAATTTGGTTATTCTGATTTTAAAATGCTTGTGAAAATATATTTTAAAAACACACATTTGCTAGATCTCCAAAAAGCACCACAACTGAGATTATCATCAGTCATTTGATGAGTTGTTATATATAGTGCCTTCAGAAAGTTTTCACTTTTATCAAATTTTGTTAAACAGTAGTGTTAATATTTTATTATTTATTTTTTTCCCTTGTCAAATAACACTCAAAACCCCAAAATTAAAAAAGTGAAATCAGGATTTAAGAATTTTTAGTTTTGCAAATTCATTAACAATTTTTTAAAAAGCCTGAAATATCACACAGACACAAGTATTCAAGCCTTGTTTGGAGTCTACCTGTGGTCAAGTCAACTGATTGGACATGATTAGGAAAGGCATACACTGATCTATAGTAGGCCCCACGGCTGACAATGTGTATCAGGGCAAAAACCAAGCCACGAGATTTAAGGAATTACTTGCCAAGCTCAGAGACAATATTGTGTTAGGGTGAAGATTTTGGGAAGGCTACAAAAATCTCTGTAGCATTGAAGGTTCCCAGGAGCACACTGACCTCCATAATCCTTAAATAGAATAAGACCTGGGACAACCACAACCAATATCTGAGCTGCCAAGCCAAAATGTGCACTAGGTGGAGAGGGGCCTTGGTAAGACAGGTAACCAAGAACCCAATGGTAACTCCACCTGAGCTCCAGAGAACCTGTGTCTGAAGAAATGTCCAGAGGGATAACCACCAATGCAAAACTCCACTAATCTGGATATTATGGTAGAATGGCCAGACAACACATGAAAGCCTGCTTAGTTTGCATAAAGGCACCTAAAGGACTCTCAGATTATGAAAAAGAAGATTCACTCGTTTGAAGAAACCAAAATTAAACTGTTTGGCCTCAGCTTTAAATGTCTCATCTGGAAGAAACCAAGCACCACTCATCACCTGTGCAATACCATTCCAGCACTGAAGAATGGTGGTGGCAGCATCATGGTGTGGGGTTGTTTTTCAGTGGCAGGGACTGGGAAACCAGTCAGGGTTGAAGGTAAGCTGAATGGAGCAAAGTACAGAAATAATCCTTAATAAAAAACCTATTTCAGGGCACTTAAGACTGGGCCAAAGGTTTAGCTTCCAACATGACACGGAACCTAAGCACAAAGCAAAGACAACACAGGAGTTACTTAGGAACAACTCTGTGAATGTCCTTGCATAGTATAGCCAGAATCCAGACTTGAAGCAAATCAAACATTTCTGGAGAGACCCGAAAACAGCAGTCTACCAACTGTCTCCATCCAATCCAACACAGCTTGAGAGGATCTGTGCAACAGAATGGAAGAAAATCAACAAATCCAGGTGTGTGAAGCTTTTTGCACCATACACAGGAAAACTCCAGATTTTAATTGTTGCCAAATGCCCTTCAATAAAGTACTGAGTAAACAGTCTGAATGCTTGTTTCAATTTGATATTTCAGGTTTTTATTTTTAATAAATGTATAAAAATGTGTAAAATCTTCTCACTTTGTAATTCTGGGGTATCGAGTGATGCTTAAAGGCTTGTGAAATGGTTGATAAAGGAAATAAACAGATGAATGGATAGACAGTGGTACCTTGGTATACGTCCACTTTGGAATAAGTCCAACTTGGTATATTGTCCTGTTTGGACGTGAAAAATTCTGCTTGGTATATATGACCTTTGTTTGGAATATGACTCACGTGCTAGAACACGGCGCACTACCCACGTTTACCTCTCTTGAGACAAAGCCACGACTGCCCACGAGCATCAGTACGCCAGTTGCTAGCATTCAGTGAAAAACCCGCGTTATAACTCTTTGTGAATTTTCACGTGATTTTGTGTTTTTTCGCATAAATTTGAATTGATTGTTGAAAAGTATGAAGGTGGCATGCATATCCGGGACGGCTGCTGCATATCATATGCCGAGAACGACGGTATCTACAATTGTGAAAAACAAAGATGTTATTAAATAGTAAAGTGAGGTTAAATTTTCATTTATTTCATGTAATTGCTTTAGTATTTATGTATTTTAGTATTAAACAGTGTTTAAATTATTTCATACAACCCCATCAATGTATAATATGCCAATAACCATAGGATTTTTTTTCATGGGAACGGATTAATCATTTTCCCTTTATTTCTTATGGGAAAAATTTTTTGGTATACGTCCTGTTTGGTATAAGTCCAAGGATCTGGAACAGATTAAGGACATATACTGAAGTACCACTGTACTTAGCAAAGTATTGCAAGCACAGGCATATGAACACATGCAAGTCCAGTGTTGACGATCACTGCCCCTGAATGTTTATTCCATCTTATCCCACATATGCTTAATTTGCTATATTATGGTGAATGTCAAATTCACTTTATGACTTTATTCATTTATCTAATTGAAATTCACAGCTAAGGTAAACACTACCAATCAAGCAATGCACCAGACTAACAATAATGTTTTTATTTTTAATAGCATGCTAACACTTAATATCTGATTACATCATAAAGCCAATATGACATAACATGATTAACTTAAAGCTTTAAAAAAATAAGGTCAATCTGGATCTGCTTGCCATCACCTAGAATCACACAATCTATTCAAGCTAGGCCTTTACAGCTTTCATCCACATTCTAGCAATTAAAGAAAACAATCAATATATGCTTGAGTTTACATTAATTGTGAAATCCATGATATATACAACCATAAAGAGCTGATTATTTTAAATCAATTCCATCTACAGTGGGACCCTGTTAACACACAAGGTTTAAGGTTCAAAAAGTCAAGACACAGCATGTTATAGCCACTGATGAAAAAAGCAGGAAGTCAAAAGGGGTTCTTAAAAAAGATTGGGAGTTAAAGAGCTTTCTTAAAAGGACAACATACAAGAGGTGTCAGTGAGCAGGCAGGCACCACATACACAAAACACAAGAAAAAAAAAAAGATACTAGGGAATCACATGACAGACATGGCCACAACAATAAAAAAAAATCTGTAATACCATTTCCCACAGAGTTATGAAAAACAGTGATACGAATTATACCTTTTATGTGTGCAGGCACACTCATGACATGAGCATTAAACTTCACTTAACCAGGCATCTAATATTAGAAACTTTATAATTATATTAAATATAGTAATAAATTAAAGGAACTACAATGCAAAGTCAGGTGATAGCAAATGACCTTGTTCATTCATTAAATTTTCTAAGACCATTTTTCATCATGGCGGCACGGTGGCGCAGTGGTAGAGCTGATGCCTCGCAGTTAGGAGACCCGGGTTCGCTTCCCGGGTCCTCCCTGCGTGGAGTTTGCATGTTCTCCCGTGTCTGCGTGGGTTTCCTCCGGGCGCTCCGGTTTCCTCCCACAATCCAAAGACATGCAGGTTAGGTGGATTGGCGATTCTAAATTGGCCCTGGTGTGTGCTTGGTGTGTCCTGCGGTGGGTTGGCACCCTGCCCAGGATTGGTTCCTGCCTTGTGCCCTGTGTTGGCTGGGATTGGCTCCAGCAGACCCCCGTGACCCTATTCGGATTCAGCGGGTTAGAAAATGGATGGATGGATGGATTTTTCATCATAGCTTAGAGGGGAAACTGGAATATGTCCAAGAAAATTAAACATTTCAAAAGTACAAATTAGACCTATATAAACGAAAGAACTATGTGCGCGTGTGTGTATGGAGCAGTCTACTCTCCTCATGCTCACCCACAGTCACAACCACTAGATGGCGTATGCATGTACTTTAAAAATGTTTTCAGGGCTTGCATGCACCTACCTCACTTCTTGCTACAAAAGACCTGTCACGCAACAACAATGTCGTGCTAATGACACAGATGAAGAGACACACCGTTGAAATGAAGCAAATGCCACAGTTCAACAAGCAAGTGAAACACCTCAACAACAGAGGAGAAGGCTTGAAGTTTTCACTAAAAATATTGTCTATCTGTAGGTATTTTCATGAGACAAAGGTTAATAGGACTCATATGCCAGCAATATGGCTAAGATGTGTCATCACTAATGTCTTCTCATGAAAGACAGTGGGGCAGCAAGCACAGGTGGGTCCACATCCTCTGCACTGGGTAATTCTTAAGAGTCAGCTGACCCCTCTCCAAGCTCACAAAAATAGTAAAACTGCTAGGGAGTCTTCGGGTTGTTTTTTTGTCCCAAAGAGTACATGCAACTAGTTGACCATAAATGTACTTTGAAATGAAAGCCACAGTAACATTCACACTGCCCAGGCTACTTCACTTTGGTCAGCAAACACAATACAGCACAAAGATGATTAAAAGATGTGCTCATTTTATCATTATCAAAAAAAAAATAAATGGGTCAGATGTGAAAATAAGAAAACCTTTCCAGAGTTTGTTCAGATTTGATAATATTAAGGTTAGGATTAGGGTTAGGATTATTTAGCTTTTAGACAACAGCGTTCCTTCTGAACTCAGGCACTGGATATGCCCCTTTGTCCCAACTCTTATTCAGCGTTATGGTTAAAATTTTAGACAAGGTTCCTGCCATTATGTATTCTACGTAATCAATTTGTTCTGATGTTAAAAGACTCAGGTATAGCTTCCTGTTACTCTATATTAGACAAAGCAAGGTTAAAAAGGGAGGAAGAGTGTCTACAAAGGTCACGTATATTGACATTTTGTTTCTCTCTTGGCACAAACAGGATAAAATGACGTTCATGTGTCTTTGGTTTAATATGAAGTAAAGTTTACTAACTTAAGTAAAGTTCTTGTGTTTATTCTTTGTATTTTCACAAACAGAAATAAACAAAAGTCAAAATTTTAATTCTTCTAATGAGGAATATGGATTATCCTCTTGTCTCCTCTACCACATCCTATATCAGCAGATGCCATATATAAGATGTTAAAGCATCACTTTTGTCACACTTACATATGCAAAGATGTCCACAAGTGACATTTGCTCTCACCTTGTGATCATTTATCAAGTAAACAAGTGCATATGCAAAGCCGAGGCATATTTTTGCAACCAGTGACAAGTGGAAAAAGGGAAAATGTGTCTAATTAAGAAGCAGGTTAATTTTAGAAAAAAAAAACATATTTCAGATTTTTCTGCAGACACTAAAGCCTTTGAGAAATTAGACTTAACCTTCACTAACTCCCGTGTAACAAATGTACCGATTAAGTCTAAAACAGGGGTTAAAAAAATATTAATGAATTAACTGTCAGTCATAAAAGTCTGTGTGAATATTATATTCAAATCAAATCAAAATTTGTTTGTCACACATAGATGCATTGTACAATATATAGTGAAATACGTATTTCTAAACTCCAGGATTAAGCATAATATAAAAGAACAATAATTATACATGACTTCATCATTCAATCATTATATTAAATGACAGCAATAGTATGCATTTGATTAAAATTATAATATTTCAATAGAAACATACATTTTCTTAATATAAATACTATATTTTTTCTAAACTTTATGAAAAAGATCAGATAAAAAAGTATTAGATGTTACAACAAATGAAAATAGAAAAGGGATGATAAACAATAGGATGTGACTTGTCATTCTTGTCATAACACAATTATCCCAAAACGTGTCAGCCCTGACCTTGAGTTCTACTTGACCAATAACTATATCCCATCCACAGCATAAACTTCTAGGTAATACAGATATACTAAAAAGGCGTACAAGAGCTTGGATGCGCAGGTCTTCCTGCCTGATCCAAGCTTGTTGAGAGCAGGATTCTGAGTGATTGAAGTTTCTGCACCTTCCTCTCCTTAAATATGCTATATATTTTTAATCAGTAAAAAATAATTTGCCCTGTCTGATTTTCAGCATTAATGAATATTTTAACAGCATAGTTTGTTGATATTTTTTTGGACACTTAAGAAACTTGCAAATCTTCACTCCTATATAAAATATAAAAATAAACATTAATATAGTATAAAGTTTGGACATCCGTGGCCAAATTGCATACTGTATTTTTTGACATTTAAAGTAAAAATAGTAAATACAACTTCAACAGTAAGCAAACTAAAACAATGGCATATTTATGAAAATGTTAATGTACAGTTTATTTCACAAAATAAAAAGATGTGCTGTATATAACTCTTTACATATGATGTGGTGATTTTTTCATGCAACACTATTTTTTAATTTGTTTTCCATTAAATACAGAATAGTTGTAACTGGTGTATCGTCTACTGAACACATCGCTTCAAGATACATAACGCATTCTACGATCAAAAGAAATTCCTGAACAACGATGAAAATGATATATTTCCATCTGGAAACCACTGCAAAGCCATTTTTGTAAGGTTTGATTCACACCTGTGTCCATGAAGACTCTATCAATGTAGCTGCATTTTCAACTTGTTTTTTTTCTGCTGATGTGTATTTTTAAACTGCACTAAAACACAGATTCATGCATTTTCATGCACTAATTCCAAATGTCTGTCATTTCGTGTTTATGCAGTTCTCTATTTGGAAAAAACTCACTGGAGACATTTTTTGTCAGGAGCTGATACTTTCTTGAACTGTGAGACGTGTGGTGTGTGTTCTGGCACCCACTTTGGCAATAGCGATAGCAGTCACAGTGAATGCAATCCAAAAGGTGCTTCAAAGACGATTTTGGGCACGTTCAGCCATAGCACTATGAGCAGGTAAAAGGAATGAGTGATGGCTCGGGAACAGCAAAGGAAAGGCTTCCCATTTCATGCATTTTCCTACAGAAAAATGTACTAATGTGCAATGTTTTCAATTAAGAATAAGCTGTATTTTGCCTCACTCATCTTCATTTCAGTCCTGATGTGTTCTTTGTTACCTGCCAATGGAACTCCTTCACAGCCTGTCATTCCCATTCTTCACATTTACTGTACAAAGGTTCACAATGGGTACCATGATGGGTTGTTACAAAAGTCTCTATGCTTTGAATTTAGACAACACCACAATTACATTTTCACTCATCTGATCACACAGTCATCTTTTCTTAATGTTTTTTCAAGTGTTATTTCAGTATTATTTATCAAATATAATTTTTTGAAAACTGCAACTTCAACTCCTTGTCTACTATAATACTTCTCTTTAATTAAATGACTCAAACGGTCCATCTTTAATATAATAAAACTGACTTTCTCTCCAAATATTCAGACTGCATTCCAAAAAAATATGAGGCAGTATTTCAAAGTCACAAACTTTTCTTTTTCAAACCATGTAAGAGTCAAAGCTCCCTGCCCACACACTACATCTTGATTGTAACTGCTTTGCCCTCCGAGTGCCTTTTACATTTACTTTGTTACTTATTTATTCTACAGCTTGCCTGGCTCGTTCAGCTTGATCCCTCGTCATCGGCATGAGTCCCACCCTCCTCTCAACAAAGCAAATGGTACATGACTGAACACATCTGTAACAAATTTCATCACTCATTGCCATTAGTAAAAGTGTTTTGGTCCATATTGTATAATTAGTGAAAATCCCACTATTATATAAATAATGTAAAACACATGAGCTTAGTACTTCTCTTCCACAGACAGATTCAAAGTGTACATCACAGACAGATTTAAATGTGACACCGCTGCTCATTTGTTTTCCGTTTTTGTCCACAGGCAGGGTGTACAAAACTCAAATGAAGACATTCAGTCTCACCTCAGACACTGAATCCTACCCACCTCCTCTGGCCCTGTAGAAATAAAGACTGGCCTGCCTTACACAATGCCATCAGTTATTACCTGTCCAGAAAAGACATGTTAGTGGATCCAATCCACTTATTCTTTTTCTTTTTTTTTTCTTTCATCATGCCTATGACAATTAAACAGAGATTACCTTTGGTACCCCATATCTTTTTATGGTTTTTGATCTGCCCTTATCCTACAATAGTATGAAAGATGAAAAAGCATGACGGAAGTCAAGTGAGGGACATTTTCCCAATATGTGGAAGCTGGCAAAGTGAAAACTAAACTCTCCTGTAACATCTACAGCCGCAAATTTCCTCAAGAAAACAAATTAGTTGGAGCCCAATATGCTCACTTTAGTACTGCAGTGCTGGTTATGATCCTGCAAGCACTTAGTCATTTTGTATTTTATGAGGGCAGAAACATCCTACGTAAACTGTCTACTTTCTATTTTCTTTACAAACTGTGCTAAGATACTTCTTTTGCTGTTTTGAGTTCCAAAAATAAAAACTAAAGCTCAACATAAAACATGGACTGCATGTTAATTCAAAAAAATTTAAGGGTACCTAATTTTGAATAATCTAGTAGACAATTGAACAATGACTCAGCATTTGTATCTCCAAAATATCTGTTTTACCACTAAGACAGACATCTGTAGCTGTGGCGGCATGGTGGCGCAGTAGGTAGTGCTGCCTCGCGGTTAGGAGATCCAGGTTTGTTTGCTTGCATGTTCTCCCCATGTCTGCGTGGGTTTCCTCCAGGTACTCCGGTTTCCTCACCACAGTCCAAAGACATGCAGGTTAGGTGCATTGGCGACCCTAAATTGTCCCTAGTGTGTGCTTGGTGTGTGTGTGTGTGTGTGTGTGTGTGTGTGTGCCCTACGGTGGGCTGGTGTCCTGCCCAGGGTTTGTTTCCTGCCTTGTACCCTGTGTTGGCTGGGATTGGCTCCAGCAGACCCACGTGACCCTGTAGTTAGGATATAGTAGGCTGGATAATGGATGGATGGACATCTGTAGCCTTACTGGTATAAATTATACCATCTTTAATGTATTTTCTGTCAGAACAAAAGAAATACATTAGAGAATATTTTGGTTGTCTTAACTTTTAATTTCTATTTCAAATACAGATACACAGACACTGATACTGACACACTCCCTTCCAGGTTTATACAATTATATTTTTGACTATTGCCTATTAATTAAGCTGACCATCCCAGTATATAATGATTTGCATGTTACCAGTAACAGAGAGTATAAACTTTGTTTTTCTTAAGAGTGTTAGATCAGAGGTAGATTTGACATAAGTTTAAACTTAAACATAAACAACAGAGTGATTTGAAAAAGCCAGCAGGGGCAACAATTTTCATAAACTACTTAATGAGGGTGGAGATGCTGTCTTGAAAGTAATGGAAAAGGTAAGAGATCAAAATAAATAGGTCTGGAAGCTGTTCAAAAATTCACTGCTTCAATGGAGTGTCTGTGAGTGTAAAGATAAAATTTGTTTGACACATGGGAGTGAGGTGTGGCTAACAAACGTACAGCATGAAGACAAGATGAAGAGGTCTTAAGAGGGTAATGATTAAGTACAATTGCAGAGTTTCACTATGGGAGAGGATGACAAGTGCAGATCAGAGAAATGAGTGATGTAAAAGCAAAATCGTGATATATACAATATTCAAGAAAGGACACGCTAGGATGGCACAGGCATGTTAGGTGATGATGTGAAGAGAACAGTATCAGGTCTGAGGATGTGTGGATCAAGTACTAAAAAAAAGGAAATAGTGAGATCTACCTCACAAACTTCAAACACCTATATAAATGGTAATAAAGCCAGCTATGTCTCTTGTCTTCATCGACAGTATATTGTTCCCTATTTTTTATTACAATTTCTCTGACTTTTTTGTTCTGGAAAACTATAACATAGTCATATCCATTTTCACTGTCAGGGTCAATTTTGCTCAACAAGCTCCATCCTATGATTTTCTTACTTCCTTACCCAGTCTATTGAGCAGTGGAACCGATCCTATGCCAGCACCATCGAGCGTAAGGCAGCAGTAAAACTTGGAATTTGGACCCAGTCCAACCTTTAAAAATACACTGTTATACTGGTGTCTTGTATTTAACTTATTTTGGCCTTTTTATACAATTATTCCTAGGTTTTGTGCACTTGTAGGGTTTTTGGATTTGTAGAATTAATCTATGATGTTGTTTTGCGGTTATGAGTTTAAGTGATGATGTTTATTTTTACTGTTTGATAGCCAATGTGTTTTCTTACAGGTGCAGTCATTTGTTTATGTGTTGCCCAGGTTACCACCCAGATGTGCATGGCCTATTACATCACAGAGGCAACACAATAAAACAAAATCACTAACTATGACACATCTTTATCTGAGATGGTGTAGATCACCCTTGTTCCTTGGGGTTCGAAATTCTAATTTTGTTTTTATTTTGGTGAAGACTTTTTGCTGTCCTTATTGGCTTTGATTTTTGCTGTATGTGTGATGGATTTATTGCTCAAAATATTGAACTCATGGTTACAATATTTGCTTGCCATTTGACTACGCTTCTCCTGATACATTTCAGGTTTTTTTTTACCTTAGACACCCATACCAGTGTCACCAAGAGATATTTGTTAACCAATTATGCATGTATTTGGCATGTGGGAAGGAAAACCTAGGTAGATGACAAAGAGAAAGCTGATACCAGTCAGTACCAATGAGAAGTCATTATGCCAGGTGTTGCATCTTAATACATTACATTTTATAGCACTTTTCTAACCTACTCAAAAAACTTTACATAGACAGTGGGGAACCACTTTAACTACCACCAATGGGTAGCATCCACCTTAATGATGACACAGCAGCCATTCTTGCACCACTATGTTCACTACACATTACCTATTAGGTAGTGAAGGGTTGAAAGATATTGCTAGCCAGTTAGAAACGGGTGATGATTAGGAACCAGAATTGAAAGCACCACTGTAGGCAATTTAGCCAAGACATCAGCAACCACCCTATTGTTTTCAAAAGATGACCATGAATCTTTTATGGCCACAAAGAGTTGGGTCCTCAGCTCTATGTCTCATCACTGCACTGGGGTGTTACAATCCACACATAGAACACAGGGTAAGCGCCCCTTGATGACCTCTCTAACACCTCTTGCAGCAGCAGACCAAGCTGTTCCTAAATGGTCTCCCATCCAAGTACAGTACTGGCTGGGCCCAAACAAGCTTAGCTTCAGACAGATTACCTATCCTGAAGTGCAGGTGGTTTTCAACCCAGAGCATAATAATTTTAGCTTCCAAAGCACATAACTGGGGTATATATATATAACAAAAATGAAATAGAAGTTATGCAATCAAAGAGACTAAGGAGTAGATGAGAAAAAGTAAAATCACAGATAGGTGTGAAGTACAGATAATCAGAATGCTGACAACACCTAGATTAAAATTGAACCGTGACAACAAGTTACCAATAATGTTATATATAACGTTCAATCAACTTGCAAGCACAAGAAAATTGTGATTTGAGTAAGACATGACTGGTGTTAGAAGTCATGATGTAAAGTTCTTAATTCGGGTGTTTGCTAGTTAATGAAACACTCATATCGGTAATACGACATCACAGTTAACATGGTATGATGCAAAGACATAAAAAAACACAAGAATCCAACAACAAGTAAACTTGAGCACCGCTTCCCAGTCGTTCCGTGTCAAGGCTGTTTATGAGGCGTTCGGCTTTCTACGCCTTTCTGAATGCACACCGTACGTCTCAGAAATGATCAGTTTTTGACGTCAGCGTCTCCCGCCAAACACGGTACCGACTCGATAATTAGGCGGAAATGCACGGGGCACACGCCTGTTGTGCTTTTATTTAAACTCGAGTAAGCCCATGCCAGCAGTGCTCCGTGGACCTTGCGCTGTCGGGTCTCTGCTCGTCTTTTTCTGGACAGCTCCTGATTAAGTTTCGACGTTTTCTGAAGACGTATGTACTGCCCCCTCGTTGTATCTTCGCACCGCTAGGCTTCCGCAAACAAACAGTCAACACTCCTTGTCATGATAAGTAACGCCAAAACAAAATATATATATATATCAATAACTCACCTAGCCCAGATCTTCCAGCTGGAGACCCCGACATAAGTTATACAAGCAATAAATCCTCATACTACCAGGAAACTATCAACGCGTATGTCTGCAGGCAAAAGACGGGTAAATTAGTACAAAAATATATGCTTTCTAAAGTCAGCTATAAGATTGCAAGACATAAAAAAGTAGATCTGTCTTTAAGAAGAGGAAATTAAACGTGGTGAGATCACTTCCTTTTTTTTAAGAAGAAGAGAGGGCGGGGATTCGCCTACGTCTGTTTTCCTGTCGAGTGAAGTGAGCTGGAAAGAGAGAGTAGCGCGTTGGTGTTGCATGTGCAAGAGTCGTTATTCCGTAAACAAGTTTGCACCAACAGTACTTTGGATTTTTTCCCCCTCCTTAGTCGTTTCATATACCTCATAACGAGTTCAGGTTTATTTACGTTCTTGTTTATGTAAGAGAAAAAAAATCTTGTCAATAAAGTTATTTTGATTTGAATCTAACACAGAGGACTTCGGCTTCCGTGTACTTTCCTGTAAAGCGTTATGCTTGTGAATAGTAAATGATTGTTTCTTTTTTCTTTAAAATAACCCAAACTCGATTTAATACTTGTTATAGTTTGCTTAAAACCAACTCAAAGTCACTTTTTATATAACGTACAGTAAGTTTCGCTGTCTGCTATGTAAACTCGAGTTTCGGTTTGTAGACATTGTGTCGCTATAAACACGTAATAAGTTTACACTGATTTTTTTTTTGTTGTTACTTTGATCAGTAGGTACGTATTATACTCGTCCAGACTGAGGTCGCTTTTTGTGTCAACTGAGGCTTGCTCTTTTAAACCGCTACCTACGGGATTATCCCGGACTGTCTTCCACTCAATTGGAACGGACTCTCGGGCCACAAGGGTGTTTGAACATGGGCGGCTAACTTCACCGTTGTTACCCTATGACCGTCTAAACCGTAAACGGTTCGAATGGCGTACACCTTTAGAATATCTGAACGTTGTGGTGTACATGATATAATCATAAAAAGTTTCTTACATTTAATAAAATAATTATTTCATAGCTGTATCTTTTTCCTTACAAACTTGAGTTGTGCTGCTTGCTTCTCTATTTTACCAGAATTTCGAAAGTGGCGGCGTGGCCTGTTCCATGCGTTTTTGTCCGCTGCAAAACAGAAATTTGGTAAGTTTTACTTGTAGAATGATTGCATTTAATGTTAGAGTGATGGATGAGTACCTGGCAAGATAATTAATGCCGTTGTACTAAACGCCACTACCTACTGCATAGAGAGGGTATAAAGCAGGTATTATCTTCAAAGATCGCTCAGTCAATAAAGTGCATCGAGTTACAGTTCTATCCAATCCCAAAAAATAATCAAATGAAAGTATTCAGAAAAGTGTAACGTAAGAACTTAACTAAAATAAATATGCCACAAGAAAAAAAAACATTTATATTACGAAGTAATAAGACACTCAAAGGCAATGTCTGTAATTTATAGACATTTGATAAATTAATTAAAAAGTCCATGTGCTAGTATGGATGAATATTTCGAACAAAAATAAATAAATGTGCAAATAAACAAAGTGCTTGAAATGTGGACGTTAATGTGTCAGTTTTATTGCTTATTTAATTTTGGCCATAATATTCCTCCAAACGCATCATGAAATACGGTTTGAAATAAAACTGTCACTTTCACTAGTCAAAGTTAGGCTGAAGAGGGTGCCTGAGTTGCTTCGAAAGCTTGCATATTGTAAACTTTTTTTAGTTTGCCAATAAAAGGTGTCATTTTGCGTGACTTCTTACTACATTCATAATGGCTAACACGGTACAACACCCTAGTACTACTAGTCAAAGTTGAAAGGGTGGGACACTGATCAGAGCTGTAAATTTGTTTGGACAAAATAGCTGCGAATATGCCCCTCATTTTAGACTTGTAAAACAAGGGTTGAATATTCAGTTTAAAATATTAGTTTGCAATGCCTTGGGCTTTTTGTGTCCAAAAGTGATACTATTGCAGCTCACTATATCTCACACTGGCTCATTCACCTTGTGATATCTGATAAGCCATATAGATCTGCAGTCTGTCCTAATTTTAAACCGCATAAAAGAAAATCTACTGTCTACTTAGCTAGAATGTCAAAAGGATTGGCGTCCAGGGCAGGTAACAATGTTACCCAAACTGGCATGTAGCTTAGTCCGTTGCACCAGTTCTTGGATGCTTTCAAAAATACTACAATCGGTTTCGTAGTCTGAAAGGAGCCGCCAGCACTGTAATTTCTTTTGATAAATATTTAATTTTCTCTTAGAAATACATGATAACTTCAGCAGAATCGACATTTCATCGGCAGTAGTAAGCATTTTATAAATAATTCTTGTGCTATCTCATATAATAACTATCTTCCGCGCAGACATATTGAATTAGGCCGGGGTCGCCAACTCCAGTCCTGGAGGATTAACGTGTTAGTGTTTTCATTTTAATTGAATTGCTTTTTTAAGTTTTTTTCCCCTGAATTTCGACGTAGTTCCTCCGAGTTGCTTCATTTCTTTCCTCAAATGGCACCCAAACAGAAATGAAATGTGAAGTGAGTGAGCCAACAGAAAACCAACTAAGTCAGGGCTTCAAACTCCAACCAATTTCACTTCAACCAGCTGCTTAATTGGGTGCCGATTCTTGTTGTTAATTAAACCCTTCTTTAATTCCATGGCTTGTTGCTGCTCTCATTGTGCAATAGCAGACATTTCTGTAATTGTTTATTTTCTCTTTTCTGTTAAAATGTTTTGTGGATCTGAGCCGATCAGCATTCCTGAGACCCTCACCTTTATTTATTTTTAGATATTATATGATTGACACCAGTTATTTTGGCTCATTTTGTATCATTATTGTTTGACTGCTAATTAAGAAAAAAGAAACAATTAAGGGGCATGTCTTCAAAAGCAAGTCAATTAAAATTAGTTCAAAAGAAGTGAATTAACAGCAAAAACAGGTCACTCATTAAGAAAAGGGTTAGAATGAAAACCTCCGGGACCGAAGCTGGCGACCCCTGAATTAGGCAATCTACAGAAGACAATTCCGGAATCAAAACACACTATGTGCTAGAGCCCACTCTCTCAACTTTGATGAGAGAAAGTATGTTTTATTTTAAGCCGTATTTTATGATACGTTTGGAGAAACAAAACCATTTTGAGACACATCTTTTTTTTATGCCCACGTTTCATATCACATTTTTTTTTTGCTCACATTTCACAGTAGTTTCCCAAATGCATGTTTTTGTTTGTTTATTTATTTCACGTTTCAAGCTAAGCACCTTCTTCAGAGCCTAGTATATTCCATAAAGAATAAGAATATAGCATAATAATATTTTGCAACAAACCATTTACATAATGGTATTCATTGTAAAACATAAAAAAACAAGAAAATTTCATTTATCATATGTACATTTACAAATCTTGGTGTGACTGCTTTCTCTATTTTTTTTCAGCTGGAAAGGGCAAAATAATAACGAATATAAAGTACATTAGCAACGCTATGTAAGCAGGCTATTGCAATATGTATTTTTTATGTAATATACTAGGCCCTGAAAAAGAGCTTTTGCCCAGGAAAATAAGGCTATAGTGCAATATATATATATAAAAAAAAAGTTGCTGTGTTGAAGACCCCTTTGGAAGGAATTTCTCCGGCACATGGACTTTTTAATTGACTGACTGCATCCAATGTCTATAATATAAAGACTTTGCCTTAGAGTGACTCACTATTTTATAATATATTTTAGTAAGTGTGGAAATTGGTAGAATTACAACTAAATACAATTTTTGACTGAGCCTGGCTACAAAGTAGACCTGAATAAAATCAAGGTAAATTTTTACTGAAGATCAAGAACTATAAAAGCATTGAAACAAAAAAAAATTGTGTTTATCTTTTATCACTGTGTGTATTTGTATATCTGCTACACATAATTGTGAATCAAGTTTACAAGTGACACTAATGACTATCCTCTGCCCAAATTGCACTATTATGTGTTTCATTTTGTGCAAAATGCAACTAATCCTCAAGTAAATCCCGCTCTGATTAAATGCTTTGAGAAACTAGTGCTGGGACGCATTAGAGAGAATATTCTAGATCAAGAGTCCACACTGTTGATCCTGGAGGATGGTAGTGGCTGCAGGTTTTTGTTCCAACTTAATTGCTTAATTTGAAACCAGTCCTGGTCAATAACCTCATATTTAATTTAATGGCTTGTTATTGTTTTCATTCTGCCTTGTTAGATCATTCTTATAGATTTTTTTTCTTTTCCAAGGATATCAACCAAATAACTTGTAGCCTGAAGTGGATAACTGTTTCTCTGTCCTTCAGTTCTTTCTCGTTTAATTTAAAATATTTTCTTAAACAAAATAGTTCACAGTGAATACACACAGGGTCGGCACGGTGGCGCCATGGTAGCGCTGCTGCCTCGCAGTTAGGAGACCCGGGTTCGCTTCCCGGGTCCTCCCTGCGTGGAGTTTGCATGTTCTCCCCGTGTCTGTATGGGTTTCCTCCAGGCGCTCCGGTTTCCTCCTACAATCCAAAGACATGCAGGTTAGGTGGATTGGCGATTCTAAAATTGGCCCTAGTGTGTGCTTGGTGTGTTTGTGTGTGTCCTGCGGTGGGTTGGCACCCTGCCTTGTGCCCTTTGTTGGCTGGGATTGGCTCCGGCAGACCCCCGTGACCCTGTATTTGGATTCAGTGGGTTAGAAAATGAATGAATGAATGAATACACACAGCTGTAAGTGGAAATGTGTTTGGTGGAGAATTGCTGGTTTCTTTGTCACTTGCATTTTATTTCCAATGTGGAACAATGAAAAGCAGTGAGGTAGTGTGCTGAGCCCCTTGCCATATACACTGTTCCATTTTTGATACTGTGGCCAAACACAGTTCCAGCTTTGTCATTAAATTTGCCAGTGAAACCAATATCACTGGCCTGACCGACAACCATTATGACATGACTTATAGAAATTTGTCTTCTGACACTGTGGTGACAGAACTACTTTCTCTCATATCCACAAAACCAAGGAGCTGGTCATAGTTTTCTAGGAGTATCAAAGTCCACACTCCCATCTAGATTGGACAAGTTGCTGTGAAGAAGGTCAGTAGCTTTAAACACCTCAGAGTCACTATCATCTGCAGCCTGCTGATGGCCAAGAATCATCTGTAAGTAAGAAAGAGCCCAAACTTATTTGATTCCTTTGACCTCTGAAGAAAGTTTGGAATTCTAAATCTATGCTCACAAACTTACATGAGTAAACAATGTAGCCTGAACCGACTGGCTGCATTATATCTTGGTATAACACCTGCTTAGCTCAGGTTTGTAAAGTACTGTAGAGGGTAGTGGAGTGACCTTAAAGTATTACTGGCATGATGCTCCAGAGCCTCAATAAAATGCTTACTTGCATGTCTTCCACTGACTAGTGATAGTATTAAAAAATACCTACAGAAGACATAAAAAAAAAAAAAAAACAGACACCACTCTGGAGTTGCCCCCGGTGAGAGGCGCCGAGCAGGTGTGGGCATACTTATTGCCCCGACTCGGAGCCTGTGCATTGGGGTTTACCCGGTGGGCGAGAGGGTGGCCTCTCTCCGCCTTCGGGTGGGGGGAAGGGTCCTGACTGTTGTTTGTGCGTATACGCCGAACAGCAGTTTGGAGTACCCACCCTTTTTGGAGTCTCTGGAGGGGTTGCTAGAGGGAATACCTTCTGGGGATTCCCTTGTTTTGCTGGGAGACTTCAACGCTCACGTGGGCAATGACAGTGAGACCTGGAAGGGCGTGATTGGGAGGAATGGCCCCCCCGATCTGAACCCGAGCGGTGTTTTGTTATTGGACTTCTGTGCTCGTCACGGATTGTCCATAACGAACACCATGTTCAAGCATAAGGGTGTTCATATGTGCACTTGGCACCAGGACACCCTAGGCCTCAGGTCGATGATCGACTTTGTGGTGTGTCGCCGGACTTGCGGCCATATGTCTTGGACACTCGGGTGAAGAGAGGGGCGGAGCTGTCAACTGATCACCACCTGGTGGTGAGTTGGCTTCGATGGTGGGGAAGATGCCGGTCAGACCTGGTAGGCCCAAGCGTGTTGTGAGGGTCTGCTCGGAGCGGCTGGCAGAGTCCCCTGTCAGAAGTAGCTTCAACTCCCACCTCCGGCAGAACTTCAACCACGCCCCGAGGGAGGTGGGGACATTGAGTCGAATGGGCCAGGTTCCGTGCCTCTATTGTTGAGGCGGCTGACCGGAGCTGTGGCCGCAAGGTGGTCGGTGCCTGTCGTGGCGGCAATCCCGAACCCGTTGGTGGACACCGCGTGAGGGATGCCGTCAAGCTGAAGAAGGAGTCCTATAGGACTTTTTGTCCTGTGGGTCTCTGGAGGCAGCTGATAGGTACCGCAGGCCAAGCGAACGCGGCCGGTTGTTGCTGAGGCAAAACTTCGGGCATGGGAGGAGTTTGGAGAGGCCATGGAGAGCGACTTTGGACGGCTTCGAGGAGATTCTGGTCCACCGTCCGGCGTCTCAGGAGAGGGAAGCAGTGCAGTGTCAACACCGTATATAGTGGGGATGGTGCGCTGCTGACCTCGACTTCGGGCGTTGTGGGTGGTGGGAGGAGTACTCCGAAGACCTCCTCAATCCCACTAACATGCCTTCCAATGAGGAAGCAGAGCCTGGGGACTCTGAGGTGGGCTCTCCCATCTCTGGGACTGAAGTCACCGAGGTGGTCAAAAACTCCTTGGTGGCAGGGCCCGGGGTGGATGAGATCGCCCGGAGTTCCTTAAGGCTCTGGATGTTGTAGGACTGTCTTGGTTGACACGTCTCTGCAACATCGCATGGACATCGGGACAGTGCCTCTGGATTGGCAGACCGGGGTGGTGGTCCCCTCTTTAAAAGGGGACGGAGGGTGTGTTCCAACTATAGAGGGATCACACTCCTCAGCCTCCCTGGAAAAGTCTATTGGGGTTCTGGAGAGGAGGGTCCGTCGGATAGTGAACCTCGGATTCAGGAGGAACAGTGTGGTTTTCGTCCTGGTCGCGGAACAGTGGACCAGCTCTTCACCCTTAGCAGAGTCCTGGAGGGTGCATGGGAGTTTGCCCACCGGTCTACATGTGTTTTGTGGACTTGGAAAAGGCATTCGACCGTGTCCCTCGGGAATCCTGTGGGGGTGCTCGGGAGTATGGGGTACGGACCCCTGATAAGAGCTGTTCGGTCTCTGTACAACGGTGTCAGAGCTTGGTCCGCATTGCGGCAGTAAGTCGAGCCCGTTTCCAGTGAGAGTTGGACTCCGCCAGGGCTGCCCTTTGTCACCGATTCTGTTCATAACTTTTATGGACAGAATTTCTAAGCGCAGCCAGGGTGTTGAAGGGGTCGGTTTGGTGGACTCAGGATTGGGTCACTGCTTTTGCAGATGATGATGTCCTGTTTGCTTCATCAGGCCGTGATCTTCAGCTCTCTCTGGATCGGTTCGCAGCTGAGTGTGAAGCGGCTGGGGTGAGAATCAGCACCTCCAAATCCGAGCATGGTCCTCAGCGGAAAAGGGTGGAGTGCCCTCTCAGGGTTGGGGAGAGATCCTGCCCCAAGTGGAGGAGTTCAAGTATCTCGGGGTCTTGTTCACGAGTGAGGGAAGAATGGAGCGTGAGATCGACAGGCGGATCGGTGCGGCATCCGCAGTGATCGGGCTCTGCATCGGTCTGTCGTGGTGAAAAAGGAGCTGAGCCGTAAGGCAAAGCTCTCAATTTACCAGTCGATCTACCTTCCTACCCTCACCTATGGTCATGAGCTATGGGTAGTGACCGAAAGAACGAGATCGCGAATACAAGCGGCTGAAATGAGTTTCCTCCGCAGGGTGTCTGGGCTTTCCCTTAAAGATAAGGTGAGAAGCTCAGTCATCCGGGAGGGGCTCAGAGTAGAGCCGCTGCTCCTCCACATCGAGAGGAGTCAGATGAGGTGGCTCGGGCATCTGATCAGGATGCCTCCTGGACGCCTCCCTGGTGAGGTGTTCCGGGCACGTCCAACCGGGAGGAGGCCCCGGGGAAGACCCAGGACACGCTGGAGGGACTATGTCTCCCGGCTGGCCTGGGAACGCCTTTGGGATTCTCCGGAAGAGCTGGAAGAAGTGGCGGGGAGAGGGAAGTCTGGGCCTCTCTGCTTAAGCTGCTGCCCCCGCGACCCGACCTCGGATAAGCGGAAGAGAATGGATGGATGGATGGACACACAAGATCATATTGTCAAGCTTGAGTCACAGAGTTACACCAGAGACAGGAAGGCATGTCCAATAAAATAACTTTATTGGTGAAAGGGCAGAAGCAGTCTCAAGGCTTTATTATAACACAAGTTTTTCTTCAGCACATGAGCGCACTGGACATGCGAATCGTTGTGGCAATCGTCCTGTTTTAGCTTGCTTCTTCAGATTAAACTAACACAAAGCCTTCCTCCTAAAGCAAGTTCAGAGGCTAAGAAGCATCAGCTGGATCAGACACAGTCTGAAGAAGAAAGGACAGGAGAGAGAGCCAAAGCATAAGTGAAGGCTGAACTTTAAATGTTCTAAGCATTGTGTGACACATGCGTTGCGAAGTAAGGGTGCCACTGATCCCGCACACTTCTCCTTAGAAGTTCTTTTGTTTTTCATTGAAGTACTATTTAACAGAGTTTCTGGAGGTGTCATCCATTGTATGGCTACACTCAGGTCTCAATCTGGGATCCTGAGTTAATTTGTCATGGGTGGGTGCGGCAATGTGCTGTATCAGCGCGTCCTCCTAACCTCCTCCTCCTCCTCCTGCATGCAGCTGCTGTCAACGAACAGCAGGAGTGTGCAGCAGCCTCCACCTTGGTCACACATTCCCCCTTAACTTCATTCACACTTTTGTGAACTAATTGACCTTCCAAACTGGGCTCAGCCATTCTAGACAGGACATCTGCACTGATGTGTTCAGAACTGCAGCTATTACATACAATGCAATTAAACGGTTGCAAACTAATGAACCACTAGTAAGTCAGGAGTTTGTATTTGTCTTTAGAGCCACGGAAGTAGTGTGTGATCAGTTACCAAGGTAAATTTTCGACCCCATAAGTAATAATGGTGTGCTTCCACAGCCTATCTAATTGCCAGGTATTCTTTCTCAATGGTCGAGTAATTACGTTTCCTGGGAAGCAATTTCCTGCTCAAGTACATGATGAAATGTTCTTTACTATTGAAGTACCTGAGAAAGGACAGCGCCCAAACCAAATACACTTGCATCGGTCTGCAGAAAAAATCCTTTTGAAAAATCTGGGTTTGTGAGAATCAGGTATGAAGAGAGAGCGGTTTTCAAGTTAGAGAAGGCACTCTCACAGTCAGCCAAACAGAAAATACTACAGTTCTTTTAGCCCTTTGTTGGGTCAGTTAGAAGGTCAGCTCTATTCACAAAATTCAGGATGAATCTTCTATAATAAACTGCAAGACCAAGAAAAGCACAAACCTGCTTTTGCATTTCCAGACACGGATACACAAGGATCTCATCAACCTAACTGTGCTCTACTCAAACCTTTCCTTGTAGAATATTCAAAATAATGCATTTTTGACATACCCAGTTTATACTTTTTAAGGTTAACTGTCAACCCAGCCTGCCTCAAATTGTTAAGCACTGCTTGTAGGCATTCCAGATGTGTCAGCCAATCATTACTGAAAATGACCACATAAGCTAGGAACACTCCAGAATATTCAGAATATGGGTGCAAAATTTGATCCATTATACGCTGGAAAGTTAAAAGCATGCTATAGAGCCCAAATGGGAGCCTAGTATATTTGATCAATCAATCTGGCGTGGTGAACACAGTCTTCTCGCAACTGGATTCTGCAAGTAGTACCTTCTACTACCACCTTTGTTAGATCCAGGGTACAGAGATATGAAGGCTGACCGAGTTCCTCCAGTAATTCATCAATATGTGGCATTGCATGTGCATTAAATTTGGAAATCTTATTCAAGTGTCTAAATTCTATACAGAACCGAATGGAGCTGTCTGGTGTAGGGACTAAGACGATCAGGCTCCACCCATTGCTTTTACTCTTGTGAATGAAGTTCAGTTCGAGCACCTGTTTCATTTCATTGTGCACCACATTCCTCCTTGCTTCTGGTAAATGATATGGGTGCATTAGCACTCTTAACACCAGACTCAGTTGCAATTTTATGTTCAGTATATGTAGACAGACCACTCATCGATGAAAAGACATCAGTGTTCCTCCTGATCAGAATCAGCAACTCGGCCTTCTGAGTGTCCTTTAAATCATCACTAATAGCAACATCAGTCTGAGAGACTTCAGTTGCAGTGGTCAGCACTTCACTGGGGTCATACCACTCCTTCAAAAGATTAATGTGTAAGACCTGAATGAGCTTGCGCTGGCCGTGTATCCTAACCTTATAATTCACAGGGCTCATCCACTCCTCAACCACAACCAGAACCTGCCACTTTGCCACAAACTCATGTGGGTTAGACAGAGTCGAAACAAATACCCAATCGCCCTTTTTGAATTTACAAAGTTTGTTTTTCCTATCATCATCACATTTCAGTGTCTTCTGTTCACACTGTTGATGCTCCACAGTGACAACAGACAATTTAGAAATTTGTTCCTGTAGTGAAATGACCCAGTCAACAAATTTCAAACTGTGAGTTTCCACTGGAACACTCCTCCATTCTTCTCGAATAACATCCAAGACACCTTTTGGACGCCTGCCAAATAGTAATTTAAATGTTGCCATTGTTCCAGAGCATTTCATCACAGAGGTCAATGCTTATGCCCGACAACACCTCGTCAATTGCAAGCTTTTCTATCGTACTCGTAGGAATCTCCATGGAACCAGCTTTGGATCAGGTTGTGCAAGTCCTGCACCTGATCCTGGACAGGGCAATTAGGATTAATCTGCCACAGCTGGGACATATGCCCCTTAGCCAGGGAACTCATAGCAGTACAAAGAAGAACTTGCTGCTTCAGAAAGCTGTAATCATTAAGTCTCTCAAGAGGAAGGTTTCACATAACCTGTAGAGCATCTCCAGTCAAAAAAGAGTCTCACCTGTCTCAGTGCATCAAAGTGGCCATTTGATTGGGTCACAGAGTTGCACCAGAGATAGGACGGAGAGTCCAAGAAAATATCTTTATTGTTTAAAAGGCATAAGAAGTCCCAAGGATTTATTAAAAATTAACATTTTTCTTTAGCACGCAAGCACACTGCATACACATAGCATCTCAGCAACCGTCCTGCTTTAGGTCGCTTCTTCTGGTTAAAAGAACACAAAGCCTTCCTCATCAAGCAGGTTCAGCTGCTGGGAAGCAATAGCTGGGACAGACTCAGTCTGAAGAGAGGACAGGAAAGACAGCCAAAGCATAAGTGAAGGCTCAGCTTTAAATGTTCTAAGCATCGTGCGACAAGCATGTTACACGGTAAGGGTGCCGCTGATCCAGGCACAGGGCTTCTTATAGGTGTGTTTGTTTCTCATTGAAATACCATTTAATAGAGTTTCTACATGCAGCTACTGGTGACAAATGGCAGGAATGCGCAGCAGCTGACATCTTGGTCACAAAATAAATATTATTGTACTCTGCATACATGAAAACAATGACCCTGCAAGCCTATATTTCTTGGCATTTACAATAAGCAGTCATACAGTATGTGTCAGTATTAGTGATCATTTGATCTCTTTGTTTATAGTAACTGTCTCTGCATCTACATGTGTGAATGTTAATAGTCCTGCACCACTAGACATAGGGTAGGGAGAAAAGTGACTGTGCAGAATAGGTAATGTTTGTAATAAATTAAGCCTTTCTAAGGCAGTGTCTGCTGTGTATGTCCTAGATTGTACTTAATGCTACAGGGTTTAAATCTCATGTCTGGTTGTTGATCATGGGAAATTGTCACTTTTCCCTGTGACTACATTGATTTTTTTAGTTTCCATTTCAAAGACATGCATTTCAGTGTAGGTGTTGGAGTGTGTGTGAGTAGGCCCAGTAACAGACTGACACCCTGTCCAGGGCTATTCCTTTCCAATTCTGCCAACAAAGCCACAGCCCCACCCATGATTTTGAATAAGATTAAGGGGACTTGAGAATGTTGATTTGTTAAAGATCATCTTTATTTGCATATTTTGGCCTACGAGTCATTATTACAGTTGAGGGTTGCTACAATAGTGCTTCTGTTTATGGCAAAGGAATAACCACTAGGATAATTCACCAATCCACTGGTCGACTTATCTTTAAATTTTACACAGAGCCACAATTATGTTTCCTGTTGCTGCCTCTCTTGATTACAGTGGGAAAGAAAAAAGGCCAGTTCATTTCGTGCGTGCTTTTCCTACTCTTCACCATGTGACCCATCACATACAATAATACTTGATCATAAATTTTTAGAACATCCATAAAAAGAAGAAAGATTTATTGTCATGCCTTCAGTTTTCTCCAAGAAAGTACTGTGTGATGTAATTTTGTTTCATTTCTATATGATGTCATCCCCCGAATCTTCACTTATGGAGTGTCGCATGTATATTAGTCCATTTAAAGAAGGTTATAGCCCATTGTCCGTACTCATTGCATTCATGAACAGGCATTGCCAGGTACATTCTTTTTGAACACTGCAGATACACTATGGTACCCAGCTTGGTGGACCATTCCTGATTTAATTGGCAGTTAATTTGAGAAGATGAATTTACATTCATTTGATTTGGAGTTATGCTTGTCTGTTTAGCTCTACACTTCACTGGTGTGTGGAAGTGTATAGTTCATTCTACAAATGACATTTTCCAACAGTGCCTTTCCCTCGCATTACATTACAAACATCACATTACAAATGTTCCTCATGAAAGATAAGGAAGCTGAGCTGCCTTCATCATTGAAGATCCTACCAAGCTTTCCTTAGGGATAGATTTAAAGTTACTGAGTTAATGTCAGCCAGGAATAATGGCACCAATGCCTATATTAATGCACAATTTATAGCCAGTATATTAATGCACAAACTTGAGCATGCTGAAGCAGTAGGTTTACAATTTACTTACTTATTTACTTTGGGGCTCATACCTGTGTCTGCTGAAGGATTTGTTTCCTATATATTTCATTTTCTTCATCTGTCTATTATGCTTAATTATCCATTTAAATTCTTAACACACCCCGTTAAAAACAGCACTTCAGAACATTTTCATCCTGGTCACCATGACTTTAATTACTTCATTCAGCTTCACTTTAGTTTTTATGTTCCTTGTAGCCATGTCAAGCTGTGTGCTTCTTCTTTCCTCCAAAATTTGCTGATTTACAAAATAATCTTTAAAACATTAAAATAAACATATGAGATGAATCTGTGAAAAGTTTGGCTAAGACACCTTTAATCTGAAGTTGATGTAAGTTTTGTTTTTCTGATCAGACTTGGCCAAACTCAAGCCATGTGGTTATGAAAAATAACGTTTTGATTAGCAGCTGATCATCACCCATTTAAAAAGAAATCACACTGCCTTAGTGCAATGATAATGGATGCAACAACTTACAAGTAAGGATCCAACAAGGCACAGTTTAGATAAAATAAGGTACACGATGCAGACAGTATTATTTTGATAAATTCCTGGTATGTTCACTAAGTCAATGTTTAAGATAGGGCTTTGATGTAATGCATTGCTTATTGTTTTTAATATTCAAATCAGATCAGGTAAATTATGTAGGTTAATGCAAAAATCACATATAGATTTAATACAATAAAATTAGAAGTGCAAGTCTAAGCAGTATACTGCCAGATATCTACACTATGGAGATTACATAACATTCTCAAACCCTTTTAAACCAATTCATAAATTCCTTAGCCTGTGCATTAGCATCAAGCATAAGGCAGGAACCTCATGCTTGCTTGGGGCCAATTTAGAATTGATATGTAACCTAACCCCAATGTATTTAAGATGAAAAGCAGAGTCCCTAGAGAAAACCCCACCTAGACATGGGAAACTTCAGACAAAAAGTGATTGGGTGCACGATTCAGACCCAAGACACTAGATCCTTGAGGCAGAAGAACTAAATGCTGTACCACTAACCTGCTCATATGAGGGTTAGCCTCCTGAATTTTGATTAAGTGGCAAACATGGATCCCTGTCAGATTATTTTTATACAGACGGCGGCTTATGTTTGCAACACATGCCATGTTTAGCAACCTGATTCTGTGCTGTTTTAATGGAAGCAAGGAGAGGATTCATTATAACATGAAAGAAGAAGGAGGTGCAGCTTGGGGACACTATGTTAGCCAAAAATAAAGAATACAGCACGTGCTGTATGAAATAATGCACATGAACTCCATTCTAGTTTGACGTGAGCTGTTGTTCTACAGGTAATTATTAATCATGAAGTCAAGTTGCATCCCTTCTATATGTTTTTAATGGAAAATCAAACAATATAATGCAGAATCAACATAGGTTAATCTTGATCAAAGTTAATCAAAAATTATTTTAAAATCATATGTATACATGCCTACGTAATTAATAATTTGCTGGCTATTCAGTTTTGCTTAATAATTTCTTCCATGTTGCCATTAGTTGTGACTCCATAATCATTCATCAACTTCATTATAGCAGACGCTTCACATATGCTTTGGTGGACATGTCATTGAAAAGGAGTTATGTAGCACTACAGGGTGTCATCACAGGTGTGGAAAGGGAGTGCTGAGAGTGATACAGCACCCTCTGCTGGAAAGCATGAGCGTAGTTGGGAGCTAATTTAAGAAAAAAAAATACATTTGAACATTTCAGGATAGTGGTATGGTTGCTTCACAGATCTAGCATCTTCTGTTCAAATCCTGTGCCCAGACCTTGTTCGGGTGAAGTTTGCATTTTCCCCTCAAATCTGAGTGGAGTTTCTTTCCACACCCCCAAAGACAAGCAGATGATGTTGCTTGGTTATTCTAAAATGGCCACAGTATTGGCATGAGTGGACCTTCTTAAAAGGACTGTATCTGTCCTGGGATGATTCCCACCTTGCTTCCAAGTTCTGCCAGGATAGCCTTTTAGCCCCTGTGACCTTACTTTGCATTATTATTGAGAAATATTTTTGAATAGCCAATCACTACTCTCAGTAAGAATAAGAGAACACAGAGTTGCCTTATCGTATTATGCAAGTGTAAAAATAGCTACAAAATACAAAAATACTTTAAACAAATGATGGTGTCAATCCATTATCTACTCAACTTATTGCACTTTAATGCTGTGTGAACAAACATTTATCAAGGCAGCATTTCGCAGAAGACCAAAATTAACCCTAAACCCAAATAATTTAGTTTTGAAAAAAAAAGCAAAAATAATTAGTACATACAATCAAAACCCCAGCTTCAAATCAATGATCAAAAGCATGTAGTCACCTTCACTGAAGCTAAAAACAGCCTGAGCACCAGCACAAAATACAACTTAGGAACAGCAGAATGCGAACACACATGCTGGGGTCTCTACACCTCCTCTAGTGTAAGGAATGTTTCAGAACTGTTCTTGCTTAATGACACTGTCAATACCTACTTTTCCAAGACAGCTAGTGTTGACATGTTGCATTTTGGCTGGATATGAAAGTTTGAATTTCTTTGTACTCTGTACTATTTCTACTACATTTATTTCAGTAGTCACCACTTTTTGTGAAAGAAATCTGAGGAAATCTGTGATGAACTATCAGGAAAACTAAAGATGTCATACACTGATTTTTTTAATTTAAATTTGATATCTCTATGACAAACTTATGTAAAAAAACAAGACTATAATTGTGTTCATTGTACATAATCCATGTGTGCAGGGTGTAGTTCAGAATAAATGTAGATGAAGCCTAAGTGTATCTTTTGCAAAACAAGTCTTCAAATTTCAACTGATATTAAAATCACACATTTATTTTTTTTATTAACACCCTTCCAAAAAACACCTTCCTGCTCCTCTGAGTGATATTTTCATAATTTCTAGTTGGGCACCCAAGCAGTAAAGTAGTGTTGGATCGCTACTAGAATTTTGACTTTGATTTTGATACCAGCATTCAGACCTCAGTACCAGTACCAGGACCAAAATAATACTGAAACAAATAACAGATAACACCCACAACTTCAGCCCCCATCTCACATCTGCTTCATTCCATCCAGCCTGCAAACTCTCCCTTTGAAGTTCCAATTGCACTAATAAATAACTGGGCGTGAGACATTGGATAGCTACTATTTATTTTCAGTACTGAAGATAAAGAAATCCTGCTACCATATTGTTTTAAAAATTGGGTTTTTTGATACATTTTCGGTCCTGGTATACCACACAACTCTACAAAAGGGAACACTTATAGGAAAATAGAACTGATGGATGAGATAGGAACAGTCAGGGTACAATCTTGCCACTATCAGTTTAACAAAGAGGAATACCTAATGTCTAATCTATATTTTGATTAAAGACAGGAAGAAGCAAGAGGAGGCCAGGGAAAAATCGCCTGAGGTGGCGTCACCTTTTGTCAGATATGCACACAGTCCTGGAAAATGTATGGAGCTGTGCTGTAACTTATACACAGTGTGAACGTTGAGAATAAGAGAGGTGCAGTAGTCTCAGTGAGCTTCATAATGTGCTGTAGATTGGTGGCCTTAGGCCTTGAGGAAAATGCACCTGGCCCCAGTAGATTTCTGGCTTACTCAGAGGTGACCATGGGAAAGGGTTTAAAGCCACCTTTCAACTAGACTAATGGACTGCTAAATTAGGAGGTATAACAGAAAAAGCACTTAATTACAGTAAGGAAAAGAGGCTAGAGGACAGAAGGATAGAAAAAAATGAGTCTTATGTTACTACAGTTGTCGTTAGGTTGAGGGGCCATTCCACAGACAGACAGATACGGAACTCATCCATGTGGGTACATGCATCATTGTTTTTCTTTTTATTATTGTGTATTTTGTTACTGTCCTTTAAAATACTTTTCAACACCCTTTAAACATCGATTTGTTTGTATCATTTGTTAAGTAAACACTCTTTTTTATATATTTTCCCTCCTTGTTTCTTATGCATTTCCCTGTTGTTAATGTGTACTTAGTTACTCCGTTTTATTATATCTTTCTTTGTTTTGTTAAATAAACACATTTTTTTAATATTTTGACTTCTTTGGAATTTGGGTTTTACCTTTTATTAATCTGCACATCCTTACTTCCTTTTTTCTGTTTTGTTTTTCTTTTGTGAATTTAATTTTCTAGGCATTTTTTGTACACTTCAACTGTCTTTTTTTTTGGTTGGGGATATTTTATTATATTTTTCCTTGGCTGCCTTCATAAAGGACTACAAAGGCGCTCTGCAAAAAAGAGGTACTGCGTCTTTCCGCAATGCAAACCTTGTCTGATAACATAAAAGACTGTCAAGGTTAGCTATGGCAAACTCTTCAGCAGTGTACACACAGCACATTTAAAACTGAACAAAAATGCACAGATGTTGTATACAATTTCAGCATTTGACGGTTATTGTAGAGCAGAAAGATAATTGCATCCTCCACTCCGATCTTTGTCCAATAGGCAGTGGATCCAGGTGGTCTAACACAAGAGGACTCATATAATCTAGGACTAGTCTCTGGAGATTTTTTTTGTTTGTTTTTTCTGTCCTCCTGGCCGTCAGACATTATTTTATTCTTTATTATTTAGTATTGCCTAATCTTATTTTAATTTTTTATAAACTTTCTTTCTTCATCTTGTAAAGCACTTTGAGCTACATTATTTGTATGAAAATGTGCTATGTAAATAAATTTTGTTGTTGTTGTAATCTCTCAATTGTCTTCATGATATGAGACATAAGTGCCACTGGTCTGTAGTCCTTTAGGCGAAGAAGTGTCTGCCTTCTTTGGAACAGTAACAATGCAGGATGTTTTCAACAGCAGTGGCTCTGTCTGAACTCTTAGGGACAGATTAAACAGGTGACAGAGGACACCACAGTTAGTCATCACGGGACTTAAGAACTCAAGGACTGACTCCATCTGGTCCCACAGCTTTTCCTATTTTAGTATCCATTAGTTGTCTCCTTGCTTGGTCTTCAGTTACGGAAAGCCCACACTGATGATTAGAGGTGGACTTCTCACTAGCCATTCCAGTTGACATAGAAGGAGTTGTGAATGTAGTAGGGATTGGGTGGAGAGACTGGTCTTTGGATGACGGTGGAAGTAGAACGGAAAATCTGTTAAAACAATTGGCTCAAGGCATTAGCTTTGTCCACATCCACTTCTATCACCTAAGCCTGAGATTGCTTGAGTCCAGTATTATACACAGTTAATTCCAGACATCCTTCTTGTTATTCACTCAGTTTTTTTCTTTAGCACACACTGTCCTTAAGAGCCTTTTTGTCACCAGATTTGAATGCTGTATATTCTGTCCCCGAACGCCGTATTAGTGAGGCTTCTCTCCCAAGACCAAATCTGTACGGAGTGTGTGTCGCCCAACTGGTTGTAGTGAACGTGGACAGATAGTTTACTCACCAAGAAGTCAAGGCTGAGAGTCCGTATACTTTAATGCAGATTTCTTGCCATAAGTAATACAAGTATTAGGACGTAAAACCATTGATAACTTGAAGGTAAAAGGACGATAATTTCCTTAACCTAAATACAATATGGTGGGAACTGAAGTAAAAACAAAAGCAGCCAATAGCAAAGGGAGCTAGGGACATACCAAATGTACTAATTAAATGGGGGTGGAGGTAGGAACGTACCAAACAGTTTAATAACAATATTAACACGGGCTGCTGTAGCACCACACTCCCCGTCTGGTATCGTCAGATAGCACCATTAATCTGTTCCTTAGTAATCCTGGGCTTGTTGTTTGGAAAGTAACGTACTGTCTTTGTGGGAACCACTGTGTCAACACAGAAATAAATATAGTCTGTGATCCAGTGACAGAATTCCCCAATATTGTCCTCATTGGACTCGTGCATCATTTCCCAGTCAGTCATTTAGAAGCAGTCTTTCAGTGCCATTTCAGCTCCTTGGCTCCACTTCCTCACTATTCTGGTGGTAACAGTCTGCTGTCTATTAACAGGTTGTTACAAAAAGCACGATGAGACATGAAAAGTTTTGGGGCAGCCAACCGTATATTATATCCTGGCTGCAAACAGTTAAATTAGTCAGAGTTTGTTACTCCAAAACAGAACTGAGTTGCTGCCTTAAAATGGTGGCTTTTAAATACAAGTGGAGGAAGTGATGTAATCAGTGCTGGAACTGGAAGTGGCATCATTGGTGGTGCTGGAACTGGGCAGGATTTTACGAGAATGGTCTGTAAGGGATTGAGAGAGACAATTAGTGTACTTCGCTGCCCCCTGGTCAGGTATGGAATTACTATTACTCAGGCCCTTTAGTTGTCTCCTAATCGGACGTGTGTGACACTGGCTTATAGCTGGAATAAGATGAATCAGGTTGTGGTCAGATTTACCTAAAGGATCAAGTAGATTACAGTTAAAGGCATCCTTAACATTTCAATACAACAGGTCCAGCTTGTTATTTTTTCAAGTGGAACGAGTCACAAACTGATACAAATTTGTCATCATTTGTTTCAAAGTTCCATGGTTGAAGTCACCACATATTATAACTGCGGGATCGGAGTGAGTCATCACTAAAGTGTTGGTGGCAGAATGAATCATTTCCATTGTTAGGTCCCCTTGTGCAGAAGGAGAAATATAAATATTATTAAAGATGATGTAATTTATCTTCCTGGGCAAGTAACATGGGCTAATCCCAACAACCAGAATTTCAATATCTGAATTACAAGATGTAATTTTAACTGTAATATACTCCCCTTTACACCATTCCTCTTTCATGAAGATGACCAGTCCCCTTCCTGTCTTTTTTCCACACCTCACTGGGTCTCTCTCTGCACGAACAAGATGAAATCTGTCCAGCTGTAACAAAGAGGCACATCCAGATGTGCAAGATTAACGGTGCTGTTTTGCTCTTTGTGCTTATACAGTAGTTGCATGGAAATTCAGAAGTTGGACAAATCGAAAAAAGAAAGTGTATATATATTTTTACAAGCATAAAATAAATGCACTGGTTGATGGAGAGTGAGTCCAGACAGCACATGGGGGTTACTGTGTGGTAGGCACAGGAAGTGGCACATTTTTTACTTCTATTTTTTTCTAAGATTTTTGTGCTTCAGTTGCTTGACTGATTTGTATCCCTCCACTTGCGGGTCCAAAGCCATGTGATTGGATTAGAAAGGCACACAGGTCAGGCTTGCATAATATAAATATAGCAGATGTACATTTTTGCCATAATTCTGATAGCAAGATGGTGTTTGGGGTTTAGCTCTTTGTGGCAAACAAATGTCTATTTTTTATTTTAACAATACTTTTGTAATTGTATCAATTCAGAGTGATCTAAAGGATATGCACCCGTACATAGCATACATATTTTGTATACTGGGACATACTGTATATCAGGCATGTCAAACTCACTACCATTGGTGGGCCGTTTCGACTGCCATATGTGCGTCAGCGGGCCTCACTGTAACAAATACTATTATACTATTATACAAAGTTACTGTAGCTTTCTTTCCAATACTGAAAACTTTAAGAAATGTAATACTTAAAGTTAAAGAAAAGCAATTTATTTACATACACTCTCTGTACAACAGCATACAATTAGAGTCTTAGCCTCTTAGCTAGGTCCTTATATTATTATATTATATTCATTGCTTATATAGGAGTCTTACAGCGTGAGATCTATTTCTTTTGTCCCGACACTTGGCATCTCTTGTTAGTAACCAGTTTGTCAATATTAGGCTTGAAATCTTGTGCAGCTACAACTTTTATGAGGGATGAAAGGTGCTCGACAGTAAGTGGGGCGATGTGGGGTTTTGGTAGCTTTCATTAACGAAAAACAATTTCTCACAAAGGTAAGTGCTTCCAAACATAGACAGTACTCTCGATACCAACTTATGGATCTGCACATACGAGGATGGCAGGTAAGCATACAAGCCAGGAACACCAACTTCGTTGTATTTTGCTTGCAGAATAGAATCTGACTGCAGTTCAATCAATTCCATTTGGATATTCTCAGGCGCATTCTCAACGTTGTAAGAGAACAGCGCAAAGTCCTGTTCGTGTGAACTTTAATCACGATTATGCTCATTGCTAAGTTGGAAAACAAATCCTCCAAAAATCTAATTTTACTTTACTAAGTTTACTTCAAAGTTTATATTGTAAAATAAGCCGATATGCAAAATGCCACCTGACCTACACTAATTTTACAAACTCAAAATCACAAAAATATGTTAATAAACAACTCACCAACTTCTCGTTTCCACTTCAGATCTTCATCTGTAGTCTGCACTAACTGTTCGTTACAATACTAGCACAAAATTACATAAAACTAGAGCAAAAAAATGTGAAAATATGCTGGCTATTACTTGTGATGGTCAGTTCTGCCCAGTGGTCAGTCTCAGCAGCCCAGCAGCCCAGCCAGTAGTGTAACCTAGCAGGGGCGGCTCTAGGCTCGTGGCGGCCCTGGGCAGAGAAAGAATCGGTGGCCCCTTCTCCCGCCAATGTCAATATGGTATCTTATGCACGGCGGATGGCCACATCCGTTGCGGACACTGCATAGCCGCCTCATACTCATGACACGTTTCTATATGCGCCTGTCCGTAATTTGAAAACCAAGTGGTGGCCCATGATATTCTCAATACGACAGAACGTTATAATACTACATATAGCTTACTGCTCCAACTCTAGCGACATTAGTAAATACAGCGTACTAATTAACAAGAAACACAATGTTTTTCGGCCACATTGCCATCAGCTATATATTGTTATTTTCTTTTTTTTTTTTTTCAATATATATTGGCGTGGCGGCCCTGGGGCCACGTGTTTGAAATGCCTGCTGTATATTGTGAACATTTCAACACACTCAAAGGCAACATTAAATAGATTTGATGAAATAACATAATATGCTATATATATATATATATATATATATATATATATATATATATATATATATATATATATATATATATATATATTGTGATGTATGTCCGGCCGTTCATCCTGGCCAATACCCCCATGCTGCCAGGTGGAGCCCTCCCTGCAGTATGGAGGTGCCCCGAAAACCAGCAGGGCATCATGGACATTGGAGTCTTTATGCACAGCCCTGCTGGATACCATGGGGGCCGCTAGGAGACGCTGCAGGGAGGAACGAAGTTTATTTGCCTTACACCCTGGAAGTACGTCCGAGTCACATGGACAAGGGGAATGATGTGTTTCCGGGGTGAAGAAAAGGACTTTTGATCTGACCCAGAAGTGATAGGAGATCACATGGACTGGGGATTGGAACACTTCCGGGTCAGGGAGTATAAAAGGATTGTGGGAGCTCCCAGACAGCGAGCTGAGCTGGGTGGAAGGGTGGCAACGCGTCTGGGAGTGGAGGATTAGTTTATTGTATTGTGTATTGTATATTAATGAGTATTGTGGAGAGGAGGGTGCTTTGTGCACTGTGCAGAATAAATATAGTCTACTTTTGGACTTTTATCTGGTGTCTGGCGTCTTGGACGAGGGTTCAAGGGAGCGATATCGCCCCCAATCTGTCACTATATATCACTGTATCTTGGTACATTCGATCAATTAATGTCCTTTTTACAATTATAGTCATCCTTTCCAAAAACTTAGTTCTAGTCGAAAGGGATATGGATATGGTAATGAAATATAAGAAAAGAATTTTGTAACCTTGCTTCACATAAGCTGCTGCATGGAAATGTCTTAATTTGCCATTTCAAGATTGCAAACAGCATTGTGTCATGTCATCTCTTCACAGGGCAGAATAGGTACTGTATCTGTTAGTTTTTGAATATATTTCACACATATTTGATGCAAACATCATGGAAACTAAACTATAGTTCTCCTATTTAGTATTAGATCAAAAACTAAATTCAAAAACACACGTTTTAGAGAAACAGCATGTGGTCTACACTGCTGCCACATGAGTCCACATCCTGTATTCCAGTCCCACATATGCTTTCTCTCTGTCTGTGTGGTTTTTCTGTGGGTGCTCAGATTTTTCTTCAAAATCATGTTAGATTAATTGGTGATTCTAAAATGGCCTCATAAGGATTGTGTGCATGGGTGGGTTTCTTGATGTACTGGCTAATTATCGAGGGCTGGTTCCTTCCCTGTACTAAATTCTGCCATGATAGGCAATGGTCACTTTCTATCCTGAATTAAATTAAGTGGTCTGAAAATGTCATATAATGTATATTATAGTTGTTTAAAGTTAAAACTTTGCTTTCAAAAAAGGGTGCATCTACCCACAAGATTAGCAAACCTTTTTAATATCTTACATTGAGTCACCACTTTAATATGGGGCTTTCACATCCTGTCAGAAAGATGGAAACTACAACTTTCCCAGACAGAAATTTCACATTAACACCCTACAAAGTGGCAGCTCCTAGTTAGATACTTAACAGAAAGCAGTGCTGCTCAATTTGTACCAGTTTTGAGGTAACATTGTCAATATTATAAAATAAAAAATAACCTGGGGTCTCATGTATAAACGGTTCATACACACAAAAATGTTGTGTACAAACGTTTCTACATTCAAATCGCAATGTATAAAACCTAAACTTGGTGTAAAGCCACGCACATTTTCATGGTAGCTCCAACCCTGGTGTACGCAAGCTCTCTGCTCGGTTTTGCAACCTGGCAGCACCTAGCGTCAAAGCAGTGCTGCTGTTCCAGTGTGGTTTCACTTTCTTTTTTAGATTCACATCCCTGACACGGCTTTATAAATACACTGAAATTAACCGCATACTGTTTATTAGTTTAATGCATCTGATTGTAATTAACCTGTAACAATATAATGGTCCACAGAATGGTCAAACTATTCTAAATACCATAACTGCTTTAGCGTTGTTACTCACACTTCACCTTCTTCTTCTTCTTTCAGCTGCTCCCGTTAGGGGTTGCCACGACGGATCATCTTTTTCCATATTACTCTCACTGCACCACTCGTATTATTTATATCACTGTATCTGAGTGGAGAATCACAGCTCTACAACAGCTCACTGGAAAGAGAATTATCGGTATACAGTATCTAGCACACACTGCCTCAGCCATGCTGACTATTGAACTGCTGACATACGGCAAACGCTTCAGAGCCTTTCCTTGCGGTTCAGAAACAGTTTAATCCCAAGAACTATAAACGCACTCAATCATTCCATCAATTGCTCCTTGGAGAACGCTTTGTACTTATAAGTACAGTTACCTCACCTTGCGATACAGTTATAATATTGCACAACCTGAGCCACTTTATAAAGCGCATATTTACATATGATGACGATATCATTTTTAAGATGAACTACAGCAAAATATGTGTATCATATTATACAGATAAAACTTTAACTTCATTTAAATAATCTACAGTATATTGTTAATAATTAAACATGTGAGAACACGGTGCCGCAGCGCTAGCGAGGAGCTGGTGCTTCGTTCACGGATTGTTCCTGCCTCACTCTGTATTTTTGCTGGGGCTGGTGCGACAAGGGAAGGATAGATGGATGGGATAATTAAACGTGTACTATGAAGATATTTCAATGTTCCTTAAAAGTTTTGAAGAATCTGCGTTCTAAGCTTACAGATGGCTTACCGTCCATTACAGAGCTGATTGTGTGGCGATTGGTTACTTGGAGAAAGAAAAGGAAGGACTGGAATTGACAGAAAGAGACAGTATAGCTGCAATAAATTATTTCATCAAAGGTCGCGCACGGAGTAGCAAGCATCTTGCGTGAGGCATGAATAATCACTGCTCCACTGTCTTCCCATGAAGAGAAAGCCCGTTTAAGAAGCACACAGTGATTCACACACATAGAGCACATAGAAGATCAAATACAAAACAAAGCATTTAACGTGCTACTTTAGTTACGATGGGATTTGAGAAACTAGTAAATTAAATGATTTTAAGATGAAGTTTATGATGTTCTACTTTAATGACAAAATAAACTACGTGATTAAAGTGGAAATTTACAGATTAAAGTTGACATTTTGTGCTTTTTTCCTACTGTGTGCCTATTTTTTTTTTCTCTGTACCCTAAAAAGCTTTCATATGACACTTAGATGGTGGGCTACGACTCGCCTTTTCACGACGACTTTGATATCTGACAATTTCTTTTTTATTTCGGCCACTGTGCGACTTTGTGAACTTGAGCTTTCAAGTTTCTCCGACACTCTGTGTCACTCGATCAACTTCCTTTTGTTGTTTATACCACTGTTTAAACCAACAAATAGTACGTTTTTCCTTGCCTCCACTTGGTATTCTCTGAAATTCTTTTATTTCCCCCCGTGCTTTTGCCATTGTCTTTTCACAGAAGGCTGATCTTAGGGGCTATTTATATTGTTTTGCATATTCAAAGAGGCATAATGCTGGGAGGAGTTGGGGTGGGGAAGCAGGGGTGTACATGTGCATTACTTTTCACGCTGACCGGGATTTATGTAGCGGAAGAACGTGCAAGTTGGCATTCGCACAGATTTATGCATCTGGATTTTTTTGTGTGTACGCACATTTCCGCTTTTGTCTGTACGCCATGTTATAGTGTGAATTCTTCACACGGCGCTATGCATGAGGCCCCTGGTCTGTCAGATACAGCGTTATATTTGGAATGATGTGATACACTTATTATATGTTTAATTTGCACATTATTTTGACAATAAAATGGCATCTTTTGTAGTTTTCTGTGCAGACCAAGTGGCAAATCAACAACAGCCTCACATTTCTCCCAAAGGCCCCACTGGAAATTCACATGAATCCAATGAAGTGGGAAGGCAATGCACCATAAATCAGAACTTTGAAACTCCCATAACATGTGAATGCAGCATTAACTTCTCCTTCCTGCCTAACTGGTTGTTTTATCATTGAGAGCATCATATGTGTAAAAAGGTTCTTTTAAAGCAAGTAGACGGGTAGCAATGAAGATTGTGTCTACAACACAGGGAGAAAATAGACAAGACTAAATGTGGCTTTGATCTCGCCAGGAGAGTATTAAAAACAGAAACTCTGCTTTGTTTTTTAGTCATATGACAGTGTCGCAAGTGTATAGAGAAGGAGCTACTGGAAAAAACAAAGGCAGGTTATAGAGGTTCTAGAAATAGAAAAGGAGTGGAAGGCAGCGATGCACAGAATTCACTCGAGCTCCATATGCACAAAGCATACAATTATTCAACTTAAAATCATGTACCAAACAGTCAAAAATGACTGTTACTTAAAGGTGCCAAAAGGGAATGATGTAACTTGTGTAGAGTAACAGACGGGCTTTGGTGAGTCAACTTAGTTCCCCATACATTAAGTGTTAACAGCCAATGGCCCAACTAGATTTCATTCATATCAGCGAAAAACAAGATGTGTTGAGCAGGGGCCTATAATCACAAACACTGAACACTGGAAGATTAGAAAACACTGGTTGGTCTGATGGATTCTGATACCTATTGATTATGCTGATGATAGAATAAAGCTTTTTTTGTATTTTTTCATTGATTCATTGTCTGCCATTGTTTCATGTCATCGATGTATTCTAGGTGTGCTGTAGCATTAGTGCAAGCATCTATCTATCTATCTATCTATCTATCTATCTATCTATCTATCTATCTATCTATCTATCTATCTATCTATCTATCTGTCTGTCTGTCTGTCTGTCTGTCTGTCTCCGTAATCCTTCTTCATTCTATCAGTCTCCATAATCCACCTTCATTCTAGACACACCTAGACAGCCTCTTTATGGTATCCCTGGTGTGTAGCCCTCTAGTGGTGATAGTTGTAAGTGCAACAAACATGCAAATCTATCCATTTACATAACTGATCACGTGCCTCTCCTACATTGGGTTTCATGAAAACTAGGCTATTGTTTTGTTAACATTTTTTATCAAAGAGCATAAATACTATTAAACATATTTTTTGGTTTTAAACATAAGCTGCTTATATCATTGTTGAAGCAGACCTTTCTGAGAACTTAACAGTTACTGTACATGGAATACGCCTTTAAATTCTGTTTAAGAAGTATGAATCCAAGATATTAATACCATAATTACACCTTACATGCAAACACCGTCTCACAGTCCTGTCTGCCCCAATGTGGAATTTGTTTCACAACCTCTTTGGTGTGAAATTAATGCAATACTATTCACAGGGCTCTGCCATCAGGTACATATTGCTTGAGGATTCTCTTTGTAAAATATCATAGCTTACAAAAAATATCTATGAGGACAAGGAGGTATTAAAAGGCTTAACAAACAGCCTGCTGGCTTTGAAAGCTATTTCAGCCACAAAAACCTATTTGGATTGTGATATTTCTACATTACATTGTAAAATAATATTAGAAAACATGTATTTAAGTGGGAAAAGGATCTCTCACTCAACATTTTAGAAAAAGAGTGGAAGGCAGCGATGCACAGAATTCACTCGAGCTCCATATGTGTAAAGCATACAATTATTCAACTTAAAATCATGTATCAAGCACATCTGTCTCATTTAAAATTGTCCAAAATGTTTCCAGTGCAAGATCCAACCTGCAAATGTTACAATCAAGTTCCAGCCTCACTGGGCCATATATTTTGGGCGTCCAAATTAACATCGTTCCGGACAAAAAACGTTAAATGTTTTTCAGACAGCCTCAGAGTCGCAAATCCCTCCTAATCCATTAACAGCTGTGTTTGGTGTCTTCCCAGATGGGCTTAAAGTGGAGGAGGACAAACAAACTGTAATTGCCTTTACTTCACTATTGGCACGTAGACTTATGTTGCTTAACTTGAAGAATGCTAACTCACCTCTTTTAAGTCAGTGGGTAACTGATGTTAAATACTATCTGACACAGGAAAAAATCAAATTCTCACTTAGAGCATTTTTGAAAAACTTTTTTAAAACCTGGCAGGATCAAATCAATAACATTTTACAATAAGCATTTAAATTGAGGAAGTGGATTCTCTTCACTTATTCATTTTATTTTTTTTATTTATTTACTTATTCTTCCTACTATTAAAGTTTTACTCTGTTGGCCTAACTCTCTTTCTCATGGGTGGAGGTTGATTTGATGCGAACTTAGTTTTGTAAAATTTGACTTGCTGTTATGGAATGTTATTTGCTTTTAAGAAATTCAAAAAAATGCTTAAAAAACATGTATTTTAATATATTCTGCTAATACATGTTAATTACATGCTGTTATTGCAGTTGTTTTTTAATCAGACTCACTGTAACAAAATATTTAATAAAGAAAATTGTGATAACAAGCTCCTTGATGCAGTGACTAGAAAACTTTCAAAAGAGTTAACTAAGTGCCAGGATGCACCTGAATGTTATGCCATGTGTACATTTTGTTTTCTTTCTTCTGCACTTTAAAAGAGCAGTAGTATAAAATTTACATTCATAAAACTTTTGAAAAAGCTCATTTTTTTACCATAGTTTTAAGTAACCTCTTGTCATTTTCTATTATTTCATGCTCTTCTGCAGTGGTTTCCACCTTATTGTACCCTAATGCTGATCAATGGAGATACCAGACACCAGGGCAAATGACACCCAGAAACAGAATGTGTTCATAAAATGGGCCGGGCTCCTATATTGCACCATATAAAGTGTTTTGTTTGGTCAATACTTTTTAATCTCTGTATCCATAAACCGCAATCTCGATTTGTTCTTTATACAGAGCTTTGTCTTTCAAGTCACGGACTCTAGCACACAGATTTTTGTTATATAGTATAACTTTTAGCCTTGCAGTCTCAGGGGTGGTTGGGTGCAGCTTTGGGTCAGAGCAAGTGACATGAAATGCCACATTGTCCTCTGTCGAAAGAGAAATAGCACCATACTAGTTCTGATGGTGGTGTGAAGGTTATCAAGCTTGTCTTTAGACTAAAAAAAAATTGAGAATTGATTCAGTCTATTACAGTTAAGCTGTTTCATCAAGCATTTCCCACACTCATTTTTTCAAGGCCAAAAGCTGTTATATCCAGTCTTATTTATTGCAATTTGGGGTTCTTTGCATTGGAAGGAAACCAACAATACTTTAATTTACATAATGACACTTTGCAGTATTAACAATACAATAATGAGGTACATTTGAATTAGGTGTAACATGTTTATGGATTGTAATTACTTTTAACCTTTCAACCTTCTCACCAGAGAGCACAGGAAAACTCAGCTAGTACATATATATATATAACCACAAATCAGAAAAAGTTGGGACAGTGTGGATAATGTGAATAAAAAAAGAAAAAAGCAAGTTATAAATTCTCCTCCAATTTTATTTCATTGCAGACAGTATGAACACAAAATAATTAATGTCTTTTTTTGTCAGCATCATTTGATTTGTAAATAAATATCCAATCTTGCCATTCAGGCTTGCGACACATTTCAAAAAAAGTTGGGACAGTACAGCATTTACCACTTTGTACAGTTCCCCTGTCTTTTAACAACACTTAAAAGACGTTTAGGCATTGAAGAAATCAAGTGACTAAGTGTTGCAGGTGTTAGTTTGTCCCATTCTTCCTGCAAACAACGTTTTAGGTACGCAACAGTACGGGGTCTTCGTTGACGCATTTTTCGTTTCAAAATGCGCCAAACATTCTCTATAGGAGACACATCAAGCATCCGCACCCTCTTCTTACGCAGCCATGCCTTTGTTATGCACGCAGTATGTGGTTTGGCATTGTCTTGCTGAAATAAGCATAGGCCATCCATCCATCCATCCATCCTCTTCCGCTTACCAGAGGTCGGGTCGCGGGGGCAGCAGCTTAAGCAGAGAGGCCCAGACTTCCCTCTCCCCGGCCACTTCTTCCAGCTCTTCCGGGAGAATCCCAAAGGCGTTCCCAGGCCAGCCGGAGACATAGTCCCTCCAGCGTGTCCTGGGTCTTCCCGGGCCTCCTCCCGGTTGGACGTGCCCGGAACACCTCACCAGGGAGGCGTCCAGGAGGCATCCTGATCAGATGCTCGAGCCACCTCATCTGACTCCTCTCGATGCGGAGGAGCAGCGGCTCTACTCTGAGCCCCTCCCGGATGACTGAGCTTCTCACCCTATCTTTAAGGGAAAGCCCAGACACCCTGCGGAGGAAACTCATTTCAGCCGTTTGTATTCGCAATCTCGTTCTTTCGGTCACTACCCATAGCTCATGACCATAGGTGAGGGTAGGAACGTAGATCGACTGGTAAATTGAGAGCTTTGCCTTACGGCTCAGCTCCTTTTTCACCACGACAGACCGATGCAGAGCCCATCACTGCGGATGCCGCACCGATCCGCCTGTCGATCTCACGCTCCATTCTTCCCTCACTCGTGAACAAGACCCCGAGATACTTGAACTCCTCCACTTGGGGCAGGATCTCTCCCCCAACCCTGAGAGGGCACTCCACCCTTTTCCGGCTGAGGACCATGCTCTGGATTTGGAGGTGCTGATTCTCATCCCAGCCGCTTCACACTCAGCTGCGAACCGATCCAGAGAGCTGAAGATCACGGCCTGATGAAGCAAACAGGACAACATCATCTGCAAAAGCAGTGACCCAATCCTGAGTCCACCAAACCGGACCCCTTCAACACCCTGGCTGCGCCTAGAAATTCTGTCCATAAAAGTTATGAACAGAATCGGTGACAAAGGGCAGCCCTGGCGGAGTCCAACTCTCACTGGAAGCGGGCTCGACTTACTGCGGCAATGCGGACCAAGCTCTGACACCGGTTGTACAGAGACCGAACAGCTCTTATCAGGGGTCCGGTACCCCATACTCCCGAGCACCCCCACAGGATTCCCGAGGGACACGGTCGAATGCCTTTTCCAAGTCCACAAAACACATGTAGACCGGTCGGGCAAACTCCCATGCACCCTCCAGGACTCTGCTAAGGGTGAAGAGCTGGTCCACTGTTCGCGACCAGGGACGAAAACCACACTGTTCCTCCTGAATCCGAGGTTGACTATCCGGCGGACCCTCCTCTCCAGAACCCCGAATAGACTTTTCCAGGGAGGCTGAGGAGTGTGATCCCTCTATAGTTGGAACACACCCTCCGGTCCCCTTTTAAAGAGGGGACCACCACCCCGGTCTGCCAATCCAGAGGCACTGTCCCGATGTCCATGCGATGTTGCAGAGGCGTGTCAACCAAGACAGTCCTACAACATCCAGAGCCTTAAGGAACTCGGCGTATCTCATCCACCCCGGGGCCCTGCCACCAAGGAGTTTTTGACCACCTCGGTGACTTCAGTCCCAGAGATGGGAGAGCCCACCTCAGAGTCCCCAGGCTCTGCTTCCTCGTGGAAGGCATGTTAGTGGGATTGAGGAGGTCTTGAAGTACTCCTCCCACCGACCCTAGCGTCGAAGTGAGGTCAGCAGCGCACCATCCCCACCATATACGGTGTTGACACTGCACTGCTTCCCCTCCTGAGACGCGGACGGTGGACCAGAATCTCCTCGAAGCCGTCCAAAGTCGTTCTCCATGGCCTCTCCAAACTCCTCCCATGCCCGAGTTTTGCCTCAGCAACAACCGAAGCCGCTCGCTTGGCCTGCGGTACCTATCAGCTGCCTCCAGAGACCCACAGGACAAAAAGTCCTATAGGACTCCTTCTTCAGCTTGACGGCATCCCTCACGCCGGTGTCCACCAACGGGTTTCGGGATTGCCGCCACGACAGGCACCGACCACCTTGCGGCCACAGCTCCGGTCAGCCGCCTCAACAATAGAGGCACGGAACATGGCCCATTGGACTCAATGTCCCCACCTCCCTCGGGGCGTGGTTGAAGTTCTGCGGAGGTGGGAGTTGAAGCTACTTCTGACAGGGGACTCTGCCAGCCGTTCCCAGCAGACCCTCACAACACGTTTGGGCCTACCAGGTCTGACCGGCATCTTCCCCACCATCGAAGCCAACTCACCACCAGGTGGTGATCAGTTGACAGCTCCGCCCCTCTCTTCACCCGAGTGTCCAAGACATATGGCGCAAGTCCGGCGACACGACCACAAAGTCGATCATCGACCTGAGGCCTAGGGTGTCCTGGTGCCAAGTGCACATATGAACACCCTTATGCTTGAACATGGTGTTCGTTATGGACAATCCATGATGAGCACAGAAGTCCAATAACAAAACACGCTCGGGTTCAGATCGGGGGGGGGCCATTCCTCCCAATCACGCCCTTCCAGGTCTCACTGTCATTGCCCACGTGAGCATTGAAGTCTCCCAGCAAAACGAGGGAATCCCAGAAGGTATGCCCTCTAGCAACCCCTCCAGAGACTCCAAAAAGGGTGGATACTCCAAACTGCTGTTCGGCGCATACGCACAAACAACAGTCAGGACCCTTCCCCCCACCCGAAGGCGGAGGGAGGCCACCCTCTCGTCCACCGGGGTAAACCCCAATGCACAGGCTCCAGTGGGGGCAATAAGTATGCCCACACCTGCTCGGCCTCTCACCGGGGCAACTCCAGAGTGGTAGAGAGTCCAGCCCCTCTCAAGGAGATTGGTTCCAGAGTCCAAGCTGTGCGTCGAGGTGAGTCCGACTATATCTAGCTGGAACCTCTCGACCTCGCGCACTAGCTCAGGCTCCTTCCCCTTCAGAGAGGTGACATTCCACGTCCCAAGAGCCAGTTTCTGTAGCCGAGGATCAGACCGCCAAGGTCCCGCCTTCGCCACCACCCAACTCAAACTGCACCCAACCTCCTTGGCCCCTCCCATAGGTGGTGAGCCCATGGGGAGGAGGACCCACGTTACCTCTTCGGGCTGTGCCCGGCCAAGCCCCATGGGTGCAGGCCCGGCCACCAGGCGCTCGCCATCGAGCCCCACCTCCAGGCCTGGCTCCAGAGGGGCCCCGGTGACCAGCCCGGGCAAGGGAAAACGTCGTCCAAGGTTTTTATTCTTCATCAGAGGTTTATTGAACCGCTCTTTGTCTCATCCTTCACCTAGGACCAGTTTGCCTTGGGTGGCCCTACCAGGGGCATAAAGCCCCGGACAACATAGCTCCTAGGATCATTGGGACACGCAAACCCCTCCACCACGATAAGGTGACGGTTCAAGGAGGAGATAAGCATGGGCGTCCCTGGAAAAGACGTCGTCTGGAAGGCAGCATTTGTTCCTCCAAAACTGAGATATACTTCTCAGCATAGATGGTGCCAATGCAGAAGTGAAAGTTACCTTTGCCAAAGGCACTGACACAACCCCATACCATGACAGACCCTGGCTTTTGGACTTGTATCTGGTAACAGTCTGGATGGCCCTTTTCCTCTTTGGTCTGCAGCACACGGCGTCCATTTCTTCCAAAAAAGATGTGAAAAACCGATTCGTCTGACCACAATACACGTTTCCACTGCACAATGGACCATCCCAGATGCCTCCGAGCCCAGAGAAGTCGACGGCGCTTCTGGACACTATTTATGTAGGGCTTCCTTTGGCGCAGTAGTTTTAGCTGGCATTTCCTAATGTAACTACTTAGTGTAGTGCTTGAGAGTGACTTCCTGAAGTAGTCCTGAGCCCACGCAGTTATATCATTTATTGATGAATGACGGTTTTTAATGCAGTGCCGTCTGAGGGCTCGGAGATCACGGCCATTCAGTTTAGGCTTGCGCCCTTGGCCTTTGCGCATGGTAATTTCTCCAGATTCCCTATTTCTTTTCACTATGTTATGCACTGTAGAGGGAGAAATGCCCAAATTTCTTCCTATCTGTCTTTGAGAAACGTTTTTCTTCATCATTTCAAAGATTTTTGCCCACACTTGGTGGCAAACTGGCAATCCTCTGCCCCTCTTTGCTCCTAAAGGAGCAGGCCTTTCCTCGATGCTGCTTTTGTACCGAATCATGATTACAATCACCTGTTAACATCACCAGTTTCAAATCACATCGTTATTTAGTTATTCTACCTCATTACTACCCCTGAATTGCCCCCATCCCAACTTTTTTTGGAATGTGTTGCAAGCCTGAATGGCAAGAATGGATGTTTATTTACAAATCAAACGATGTTGACCAAATAAAACCTGAATTATCTTGTGTTCATACTGTCTGCAATGAAATAAAAGTTAAGGGAAATTTGTAAATTACTGCTTTATTTTTTTATTCACATTTTCCACACTGTCCCAACTTTTTCTGATTTGGGATTGTATATAAATAAATAGATTACTTACTTTATAAAGTTTCCAAATCAGCTTGATGTATTCAGGGCTGTGGAGTCGGAGTTGAGGAGTCTGAGTCGGAGTCAATTTTGGGTACCTGGAGTCGGGGTCGGAGTCGGCAAAAATGTACCGACTCCGACTCCTAATAAATTTAAATTGTACTGGAAAAAATACAGTAAGTTCAAATGTCCCATTTCATAAACAATAGTATTAATTAAGTACTTCTCTGATGTAAAAATAAAGCCCAGTGCATAGTTGTGTTACTTCTAGTGTGAAGTTCAGCTGAGCTATTTTACAACCTGACATTCACATATTGTAAAATGGATTATGGCACATTACAAAAGGTGTTTTAATTTTATTTTCAGATATAATGTGTTTAACAAGTTAATTTGAGTATAAACAAGTGTAATGGTGTAGGTGGAGGTGTGTGCTATGGCCTGATGTGTTTTCAGGGGTTCTTGTCTTTTGTTTAAACTGGCCAATACGGTAGAGAGCCAGCTTCCTAGCCAGTAGTTCTGTGGTTAAATGACGTGTATGTAGCCTTCCTTCAATCAACATGCAAAATACATTAGCATATTAAATACAGAGGAGTCGGGGTGTCAGAAGTACCGGAAACGAAGGAGTCAGAGTCGAAGGATTTATGTACCGACTCCACAGCCCTGGTTGCAATATAAGGTCATGAAGGTTAACACATTGATATCTAAAAAATAAATTAAAAATATTATGGTAATTTTATTACATAATAAAGAAAATCAATAGTAATTTGTCACACAGCTTATTTTTTATTTTGAAAGGACAACAAAAAACATTTAAGAAAATAAAGCATTTCCCCATGATAAAACAAATATTAACAAATAAAAAACATTCACTTGATTTCAGCAAATGGAACCGTAACAGCCAATAATAGATGCTAAATATCAAATACACTTGTAAAAGTAAGTGGACTTTCAAATAATTATTCTTTTTAAGTTTTATTAATGAAAACACCTGCGAGTGACCTTCTGATTTTTCTTTTAAACAGCCCTATTGTTTATTTTAAAAAAAAGGTCCTAATAGCAACACCCTGTGCTCCATTCACAGTTCCTTCAGAGGTAATAGTTTCGTATAGCATCCTAATATAGGAGAGATTCTGGTCTCCTCCAGTAACATTCAATTTTGTAAACTACAATACAGCACTACAGAGTGCAATGGTGTGGGGTGAAGGCTATCCACAGAGATGATAACCTTTTAAGTTGCACAAGTACAGTTACTCTTCCAAACAAGCTGGTGTTTGTATAAAGCTGGAAGTCCAGAAAGAAAAAAAAAAGCTATTCATCCTTACCAAGCTTTTGAAACCTTAGCCATACCAGCCACCATATCAACCATTAAAGTGATTTGAATTCATAATGTAGGGTAATGTCCAGGTCATACAAGTCACATGTTTATCCATGAATGAGGCTCAGTTTTGTACTGCTGTATCACCGGTGTTGCTTCATGTACCTGGCCACTAAAGAACATTACCAGTGGCCAGAAAGATAATATGAGAATTTAAGCTCCACTTGCCAAAACCCAGCTCCTTAGGACGTTACTGGTGCAGAGGCACAGTTGCACACATTATCCATAATTCCCTGCCTAAGGTTCTGCAGGAGACCTATTATAGACTGATACCATGACATAACCACTTTCTCTTAAAATTAAACTGAACTCTGCAAAACCACTGCAGGGTGTTAGTAGTTTCAGTTAAAATTTCAGATTAACTAGATTAAATATTTTTTATCTTTATGAAGAAACTAGTCAAAATAATGTTCTGGCTTTATGATTTAACATTTAAAAAATCTGTTTAGTTACACAATAGAACACTAGATGAGCAAGTACTGTCTTTTTGATTTATTCTAATAAGCAACAGCCTTGACTAGTGGGTGTTTTATAAATTTTTAAAAAGTACTTACAATACGTTTTTTATATTCTTGAGAAAGATGTGTTACCTTGTAATAATATGTTATAGTAGAAAGATCTTGGCAGTGTTCATTTAAATTCTGCAAGTCAGAGTTAAAACAAAGCACCTTCATCATTCCATTTGAAACATTTCAGGATAACAGTATTAAGTATTTCCACACAGGACCTAAACTTTCAAGGATATACAAGGCCAGCTGTGAAGAAACCCAACAGCATCCATGTGTACCATTTGCATTATTATTGATAAATGCACTATAAATGTCATTTAGGGAACAATGAGATCAAGCCAAACAGAAATGTACATTACTGAGAAACAAACATTTGGATTGAGTGAGTGTTTACATGTTTGAGTCAGTTGTAGAAGGCTTCTTCACATACATGTCGGTACTTTTTTTTTTTTACTTATACTTTTGCCAATACATTGCTTCCATACATTTTCTAGCTATTCAGGCTACTGCCCTGAGCACTTCTACACAAACTACAGGTATTAACTTTCAGAGGGTGGCTCAGTAGCACAGTCAATAACACTTCTGCCTCACAGATCCAGGGTCCAGGATTGAATCCTTTGCCTGGTCGTTATCTGTGGGGAGGGAAGTTTGCACATTCTCCTGATGCTTCAGTTTACCTACCACAGCCTCAGAGATGTGCAGGTTAGGTCCACTGGTGATTCTACATTGGACCGTATGTGCGCGAGTGTGCCCACAATGGACAAATGTGGTTAAGGTGTTTGACAAGTGAGAGAGTGCATATTACAGATATGCCCTATGAAGGACTGACATATTTTCATGGATGTACTCAGATTTTTTTTTTTTGTTCATTGCTACATTTTGTACAGTACATTGGGGTTGACACAACCTCTATTTAAGATTCTGTGTTTAATAATTATTCACCTTTCATGGGTCATTCAATTATCTGCAATATTTAGTTAAACTAATTAGCATATGAAGAACTTGACAGCAGTGTCTACTGTCTATTGATAACTTCTGTGCATCACTCAAATTTAGAAATTCACGCATATATACATACAGAATCACTGTTACTTATGCCAATTGAGGATCATGGCAGCACTGGGCACAAGGTGTGAAACAAGCCTGGGCAGGGCAGTAGTCCATCAAAGAGATTTAAAGGTGAACATGAATAAATATGGGGAGAAGGAAGAAAATGGATATGAAAGGGAAAAGTTAAGCGCTCTAAGTATTATAAAGAATACCCCAAAAATAACTACTGCAGGAAAGTATTAAAAAAACCCACTGGAGTTTGTGAAGCTTATAGGATTTCCCTATAAACAGGGAACAGCCTGCCCATGTAAAAAAAAAAAAAAACTCTCTCTCTGAGGGCCTCCATATCCTAGATTTCCATTAGGATGATATTCATAAAACTATTTTTTGCCATGGAGAGAAGATTGTAAACCACAAGAAACCTAAATATATAAACATAAATATATATAATCTCCAGGGCTACTGATTAACCATTATAACTACATACTGTATTTATACTTATATACTTAGTTATATACAGTATATTCAACCTGTTACAAGTGGTGTTTGAAAATGTGACACATATTGACAGCAAATCATTTTGACTTTGGTTTCATATACCAAGGGGAAAATTGTCTTTTTGCATGCCCTTTTGGGGTCAGAGCTATTGTGCAATGCCCTGGAGAAATTTTTCAGGTTAAGGCCTTGCTGGAGGGCCCAATGGAATAGGATCATTTCTAGCAGTAATGGGATTTGAACCAGCAACTTTCTAGTTATTATATGCAGATCCTTAACCACAGAGCCACCACTCTGCCTCCAAATATCTATATTACCTAATTGCTGTACCATAAACCATGCTACTTCCAAAATTTGAATTGTTAATTTTCTACTATTGAGATGTAAATGACTAAATTGCCTTTCCTCAGTTAGAGGTTGGCCGCATTAGTCTTCTGCCATCGAGATGGCAATAAACAACAAATACTTAAAAAACCTAATACATGCTGTTGGCTCTTTGTTGCCATTTTTAAGACTGTTTTAAACTGGTAAATGCAAAGCATAGTGGAGAATACACTGAAGAACTACTACATTCTGGTTACTGGAGGTATAATGGGAAAAGGATGACCCAGCCATAGATCAAAGTACATCCTTTCAGCAACCATTCCAGTCACGACCCTTGTGGACTATAACATGCTCCACACCACCACTGCATAACAATGCAGGATTTCTCCTGGTGCTCCACTTTCCAGTTCATCTCAAATACTTGAATATAAAACAACTGGCAGCCCATACTTTGCACTTAATAAGTAAGTTAGCGTGTGTACAAGAGTCTGCCTTTAATGGACTGACTTACTGTCCAGAGTTGGTTCTTGCCTGGTTCCTGATGCTTTCAGAACAGGCTGTGGTTAGTTTCAATTGTGTAACTGAAAAGACGGGTTTAGTAAATAGATGTTTTTAAAAATGCAATAGTTAGTTATCTAAAATTCATTCAAGTCAAGCTCTCTATTATTAATCAACAGTAAAGCAGCTGTCACCTTCTCTGCTTTTTACATCATGCTGACGATCGACTACCAATCAAACCAAATTAATAATATATTGATCAATCATTTTAAAAGTAAAGTTAAAAAAATTGGACTCTGCAGCTGCATGAATAAAGAAAAATATTTTTATTCAGCAACTATCTTCACTAAAAATGTGTGCCTCTGTGCACTGAAATATGAAAAACCTCATTTTGGTCATCTTTTTGTACAGGACAATTGTGTGTTTGTTTTATTCTGTCCCTCATTCTTATTTGCCCTCTACCCCATATTCATCCATCATTTGGCCTCAGCAGGTTAAAAAATTAAGCCACAAGATATGTAGAACCACACTGATCCATACTTGAACAGAGAAATTTAGTCAACTATGTGTCAACAGTGGAAAAATGTGTTGTGTATAAAAATGTTCTGACCCACAGATCTGCTTGTCATACAACAGATAACAAATGTCTGTAAATCTAAGCAGAATCATGGAAGACATGGAGTTAAAAATAAGACACTTTATTACGATGGTGTGCTTTCTGAAAGGCACATTATGAAATAAATTTTGAATATAATTAAAATTGTATCTACAAACTCTCTACTATATCAGTAAATTAACAAAAATATTAAACAGAGATCTTACGATGGACTGGCACCCTGTCCAGAGAATGTTTCTGCCTTGTGCCTGAAGATTGCTGGGACAGGCTCCAGCTTCCCTGCAACTATGCTCAGGATAAAGTGATTGTAGAGGAAGAACAGATGGAGGGATTAAACAGATGTGAAAAAGAAGCAGAAAATATAAGCTAAAAATAAGACACAAAAAGAATAAAATGAAGCTGCGCTTGGTGTGTGTGTGCCCTGCCCGGGGTTTGTTTCCTGCCTTGCGCCCTGTGTTGGCTGGGATTGGCTGCAGCAGGCCCCTGTGACCCTGTAGTTAGGATATAGCAGGCTGGATAATGGATGGCTGGATGGATGAATAAGTAAATCCCAGCCTGATCAATGTCTGTTTGATATCTGCATATTCTCTTGGTGTCTGTGTGTCTTTTCTTCATGATATGATGATTTCCTCCAACTACTCAAAAAATGTGTACATTAGGCTGTTTGGTGATATAAAAATAGCTCACAGTTGGGCATGTGACTGGAATCCTGCCCTGGGTTGGGTCCTGCCTTGCACCAGATGCTGCAGGGATAGCCTCTAACTCCCCAACATACAATCTCCACATCCCCTGCTCTTGTACTTCAATAAGCAAACTAGAAAATTACAAACATAAATGAATGTAAGAATCAATTAATCAATTATTCCAAAAGGTATGTTTACAAGCCTTAAACTTCATGCCGTTTGCCTTGCTCTCTCTCTCAGGGGTGGTGATTGATTTGTCCTTAACTCAATTTTTCTATTTGTAAAAAATTGATTGATTTGTATGGATTGCAATAAAATTAATAAAACTTCAAAAAAAAAAAATCAATTATTCCAATAACTAGGGGAACAATTGCAGGAAGGTAAAAGTACATATTATCTGTTAATGTTAAAAATTCTACTTTAGTTTTACATTAAGTGCCAAGATGGTGACTTTCACTTTTTCTCTCAAGATTGCCATTTTAACGCATGTAAGACATAGCAGCAAATTATGAATTTGGGAAGTGCCAAACACTGGTTCTGCAATTAAACAAATACAAATATAGATTATTACAATATGCACAAATCATGTAACCCAAAAGAGATACAAGGCTAAAAAGAAGTTTCTTCCATAACAAGAACAAAAATAACACAAGAAGTGCTAATGAGAAGAGGCCGTTTTTCAAAACTACCAGAATAGTTTGTCCATTTATCTCACCGCCCAGGGCTGGGGCATGAAAAGAAAATAGCTGACTGGCTGTGTTGCTAGCTGGTAGCTCTTATGATGCGACTCATCCTCTGACCTCGGTGCACCTTGGTGTGTTTTGACAAATGATCGCTGCGGGCAAATTTTTTGTCACACATGACGCACTGGTAGGGCTTAACTCCGGAATGGGAGCGTCTGTGGCGTGATAGTTCATCAGAGCGAGAAAACCTGCAAAGATAATAAGAATATCATTAATGACACACACGTTCTTTTTCTGAATATTCCTAAAACAGCTTTCCAATTGAATAGTGGGTGGTGTACCTCACCTTACAAGATTGGTGGAGAGATTCAAAAAAGTGTCAGTTGGTTAGATGGGATTGAAACCTCTTTGTGCCTGACTCAGATCACACGGGAAGTTATAAACTGTGCTAGGCCATAAAAGTTCTGAAGGCCCATATGGGAGCTCCCAGTGTCCCATTCTACTTCAAATGACAGACAGTGTTGCTTGGGAAACTCTGGTGATAAATGGAGTCCCTGGTAGCACCAAAAATGTGTCACTCAAGGTCTTGGAAGAGCCTAACAGACTTCTTGGGGTTGCTACAAAATCATGGGTCACCAAACAGGGTGTTTCTAAATCAAATAGTGCATCATACAAATCAGTGTTTGCAGAGTCACTTATTATACCAAGGCACCTTAAAGCATGGAGTAAATTTGTAATGGACTGCTAGCTTAACCCTTGGAAAGCTCTTTAAAGTTTCTATTAACAACATTACTGTGCCCATTTGGATCTGACTTCATAAACAGTATATAGTATCTTCAATATAGTCTTTTATTTTGTTTAATCAACTTAACACAATAAAAAGCAACATGAAAATTTGGATATCTTAATTGTAACTGCTTTTACTTGGTATCTAGTGACACATGGATACTCAAGTTATGTTAAACATGCGGCTCTTCCAGATTAACCTGTATTTCTGTCAGATGAGTCAACCTTGCCCTGATTTCCTTTCTTAAGATTCAACAAAAGAGGTCAGACCTTCTTACATTTCCCTAACTGTTGCCACAGCATCAGCCTGCCCTGCCCAGTCCATGACTACTGAATGCTTACCGCCAGCCACAATCTGGCCAACTGCAGGTGTAGGGCTTCTCCCCTGTGTGCCTTCGAAAGTGAGCCTTGAGGTGACTGCTCTTAGTGTACATTTTTTCACAGCCTGGGTGGGTGCACTTGTGCACCCTCATCATGTCAGCTGACACCTTGGAAGACCTAGAGGGTACTGCTTTAAGTGTGCCTCCAAACCCCACGCCTCTCACTTCAATGGGCAAAGGTGCGATCTTCACATACTTTTGGTCCATAGCACTGGTGATGGTTGAGGCAGTGCTCTGGGTGGCAGAGGCTGCTACATCTTGGTGAGGAAGCACAACAAGATTCTGACTACCGGTGACACCTTGGATGGCAATTATCAAGTGTCCCAGTCCCACACGAAGGTTCCCTTGTAATGTTTGCTGTGCCCCCGAGGTGGCCAAAAGCAAGGGCTGAAGAGGTAACAAAATAGGCACACTCTTGGTTGATAATGCAATCGCCGAGGTAGGAGAAACAGGCGCCTCAGTAGTCCCCAAGCCTTCCACCTTTGTAGCACGCCCATTCACTTCAAGGCTAATAGATTTATTTGAATCAGAAAGGCCCTCTTTGACAAGTTCCATCTTTTCCTTCAAAAACTCTTCAATCTCCTCCAGGGTGGGAGAGAAGCTACTGGAGATTTCAGAGCAAAAGTCAGGCATCTTAAATTGCTGGCTTACATTAATCTCCTCACTTGTGTTCACAGAGGATGAAAAGAGAGCCTTAAGCTCACCAGGCTCTCGAGATGAATTACCACCAATGTCCTCCATGTCTTGGGAAGATGGGCTTGAACAGGAAGATGCAGATGAAGAGTCACAGCTGCCATCATGTCCACAGGGGCTGACGGCCGGCACACCAGTATTGTCCTTATAGGGCAGCACACAATCCTCATAGGTGGACGCCTCCAAGAAGGAGGCAGTGGCCGTCAGCACTTCTGCACCGATAGTGAGTGGAGCCTGGTGACTTACTGAGACCATTTGATGTTGTCCACACCCAACGTAATTCTCGGAGAAATGGAAAGCAGTCTAGTGGAGGGTGTCAGTAATTAGCAGACTCGTGACCTGAAAAATTTCACCAGATAAGAATTTCATATCAGAAGAGTGAAGCAAGGAAACAAAACAAAAATGTTGAAGCAGCAAGAGTAAATCTGTGTTTACTTAATATTTAAAACAAATAAAATTACCCAGTATAACCAATAGTCTCTAACTATTTGGAGAGAAGAAATGATTCCACAGCTTGCAATATTTAAATACAACAATGGTAATTCCCAGTGGAAATCGATTCTATTTAAGTTATTTCAAAAAATAGAACAAGCACATTTCCATTGCTGGAGATTTTTTTACCCAAGGGAAACACAATAATTTGGAGCTCTCCCTCTCTCCATAATGCTACCAAATAACAGTAATGAAAGGCCAGTCACGGAACCAGCAATTATCATTATGGTTTGAAAGCACACATTAGAAGCTAGTACAGCCATTTATTTAAAATGTTTGCTATTCTGCTGAAAATAAGCAGTGTAAAGTGAACAACATAAATAGAAACCTGTGCATAATATAAATACACTCACTATAAAGTAAAGTAAAATAGAATTGTATCTACTTGCACTTGTGGTAGAGACTAGGAATTCAGAGACTGTTATTTTGGTGAAATTAGGTGAACAGGATTGTGAGCTTGCTGGGCTGGATATTCTGTTCTTACCAAAATTGTTCTAATGTTCCATTAAACATTAACTGGGGACTTGTTATTTTATTTGTATAAATCTTTTCCTAATGCGCAATGTCTCAAAGCAGTTTTACAGATTTCCATGTATGTACCCCCCATTGAGCAAGTGCAAGGCGACAAGGAAGACTCGGTAGAAAGAAACCTTGAGGGTAACCAAGGCTTGAATGGTGAAGCATCTCCAGTCTGGAAACAGGGTAATTAAAATGTACACGCATGAAAGTCTGTACTTTGTAACACGATGGAAAAGCAAAGTCGCAATTTTAGTTTAGTCATTACGATAATGTTCAGCTGTGTCAAGAATAAATGTTCTCTGGCTGTCATTTCGAATGGGACGTTGTCTGGAGGTAGAAGCAGGAGTGAGCTGGACGTGAACCTACAAACAAGCCACCTCACAAAGGACCGACAGTAAAGGCATAAAAAATTTTTGTGAATGTCTATGAAAACAGTATTATGTAAACTGCATTTCTAAATGTTTATCTATAGAGGGTTGTCATACTCCATTCCTGGAGGGCTGTTACGAGTGGTCATTCTCATTCCTGCCAATATCTTAATTAGTAGCCCAACTACTGGTGATAATGGGACAGGCTTTGCGCTGCCAAACCACATAATAAAATAAAATATTAGCATTAAAAATTGGGTTCTAACTATAAAGTTGGTTGCATCAAAAACATGAAGACATTGTTATTACCATTGCCCTGAGGGAAACAATGAAGCAACTCAAGACTTAATGTTAACTGGTAGCTTAGTTAGGGAAAAAATATGTTTTTTATGTTTCCTAACAAGGGATTCAATTAAAATAAAGATAATAAAGTATATTTCATTAGCAGCAGTAATTTGCTACTAATTAAAAAAGGGGCTAAAATGAAACTAAAATGTATGATATCCCTGATCTTTAGGTTTCAGTAAATACATATATTAGCCTAGAGCTGAATATTGTTAGTGTCTGAAGCTCTTGCATCTGTGGAAAGGCTATTTCATAATTGGGGTGTATTTTAAGAAAATGGCTGTGTTGTCAGCTTTGATATTTTTATTTCTAGGAACTACTAGGTAATCTGCTTCTTGTCAAGTGTTACACAGGGATTTCTGTTTAAACTGTCCTATGTGAGGGACAGAATACAAGGAAGGTGGAGAGACTCACTCAGGTAGAAACAAACAATGCCTGGCCTGGGACAGTACTGAACATTTCTGGACAGAAGACACTTTACACACAGTCACACAGGAAAAAAAATCTTGACTTGAGGCTTTATGCGTCCCACATCTTTTCTAAAGTGCATAAGATTACATAATCTAACCTGCAGATCTCCTTGTGTAACCCAGCACCTTCTAAAGGACTCAAACAAATTAAGGGATTTCAACAATTTGTGGCAAGGAGTTTGGCAGCATATCTGGAAATGAAGTCTTAAGGTGTTGCACTGTGTTCTCTGTAGCGTTTCTTAAGGAATCTTGGTCAGAGATACAGGGTTTGACTGAAGGACCTTTAACTCTCAATATGCAACCTTGCTGGAAATGAGGTAATGAAACAGTCAATGGCTGAACCAAAACTAGAACACCCTTAATGCCACTCTGCTGGTTTGACAAGAATAGAATCAAGCAGTATTCTCTAAATAATGAGGCAGTGGAGAGTCGTGCCCAAGCTGAGAATGCAGCATTGTGATGTCCAATGAATTACAGAAAGTGGAAAAAAACACAGCCCCCAAGGAATTTCACTTTTCTCTCAAGGACACCTAAAGATCAGTACTTTGGATAAGGACCTAACATGGAGTCTGAACTTGAATTTTCCATCCCTGGTATCTCTCATTCTCCTTTAATCAACACTATTTAGCAAGCTTGCAGGAGGACTCTCCAAGTGTTGAACTGTCTCCTCTGTGATGAGAGAAAAGAAGAAGCTTTGCTCAAGACCTCAGACCTCCTAGTTCTGCATATTCTATTTTGACATTCTAAGGAAAGTAAGGAAAGCTTCACAGAGAAATACCAAACATAAGCAAACAAGCAAAAGACAGTTTCACTCTCGTTACCTCTGAAGAATACTTGTCAATGGCAAAGCCAGCAGTTCAGTTTAATAGGATGATTTTACTTACTCAAACTACTACAAGGTGCCATTTGATATCATATTGCTTATGAAGCAAAGGGAGGTGAAGTCACTTACTCAAATTGGAAGAACTGCCATTCTAGCATCACACTGACTCTCTCTTTGTTGGCTAGACGTATTCAGCACCACAAACAAAGGTAGAACTGATGGCTAAACTCCTGTTATGACTGTTTAGATTAAGCAACTGCAAGCGTAAGCACATTGCAGAAAATGCTCCTTAACGTTAAAGTTCATATGCAGGGTATTATATTCAATCTCGAAACGTCCTCAAGCTTGATGCGAGGGTACTTGTAAACCCCCTTTGTAAAACGAAGCTTAATAAATCTGAGCTCGCCTAGCACGCGTTAAGACTTTTACCACGTGATTCTTCGGAGACGTTGATTGGTTATCGAAACGATCGTTCATCTGACTCACTTCAAGCTTTACGCGTTTTCGTCTTAAAGTTTGTTTGCTAGTTCTGGAGAAAGGAGAGATTCGATTAGGGGGCATGTGGTATTCCCTTAAAATACGAACTAATAATAGTAAGAAAAAAAAATCATCCCAAGCTGGCCGGTTTTTTCTGTGCGTTGTAGGGATGAGGGCCCAGACCCACGTCAATGCCAAACTCTCTATTCATTCATAAAGTACGAAACCGTTCAAATGTGCAGTGCTTTCATTGCTCTAACATATTTCCACGTAAACTATAGCCCAGTTTCCGTGCCCCGTATCGTTTTAGTGATTTGATTCGACTCCGTTCGCAATTCTAGAATCTAAAACAGTGTACTAAACTCCATCTTGTACGTGTTAGTTGTTTTACGTGACAAAAACTTGCGTTTTGATTCCACAACGTGCCTCGTTTACTGTTCAATTGGATTAGTTTAACGGGGGGAGGGGCGAAACACAATACAACAACACTTGCTGATGTAACAGCACGCTGGGAGTGCGACTCGCACTGTGCATACGCCGTATTGCCATAGTAATGATTCCGTGTCCCTCCCCTTGCATGTTTGATAAAAATCAATTTAGGCCAGTTGTCATACTACCCCTTTCTTTTTGTTTTCTATTCTTGGTGACTTGCCAGGGCGATCGACTTCAGTTAACGCTGCAAAACCAAAATCCCCGCCCCCAACACTGGCACTTCGGATCACTTCACAGTCGTACGATTTGCGAGGAAGTTCCAGCGAAACTCGATACGCGCAGGCGAACGAATGATTAATATTTCGTGTTCATCTTCGTGCAGCTTGCACCCAAACTTGATCGTTTATATGCGAATACAGCCAAACAATCTTTAAATGTCTTAATATGCCTTGCGTGTTCTGAGCTCGTTTTTATCTTTTAGTTCTTCATTACGTGTAGAATTACCTGACAAATTCGTGCACTGGAGACGCGGGTTAAATCTTGTTCCGGCAGCTCTGAGATGAAGCTTCCTGTACCCCTATATAAAGTATGCTGGCGACTGTCCAATTCCCGGTAGCTGTTCTTCTCTGCTCCGATTTGTTGTAGAAAAAAATCAGCACAGCGCGCCCACTTGGCTCATCGTCTCTCGTAGTTCCATGTTGGCACTTTGCAGAGATATGTCACATGACGACTCGTGGGGGCTCGAATTCACTAGTTGAGCGCTGATTGCTTCACCGGAGGGAGGCTCGACTCGATCCCTTCACTGTTATTGGCTGCTGCGAGCTGGAGGCTCGCCGCAAACTCGCTGTGACGTCTTCACTGCTGCCGAATTTCCAGAGCACCACGTGTGCTTTTCGCACTTGGAGCTGACTTGAGAGTAGCGTTTACTCATGGCCGGGCGATAACATTGGAAAGTTTACTCAGTACAGTTTATCCCTTCCCATAATGTACAAGCAGTGCGGAGTTTAATGCAATGTTGTAATTTTCGACTGGCGGTTTTATGAGCCTGAGGACAGCACGGTGATGGAGTAGTTATCGCGGTTACACCACAGTCTCTGGGCGTTCGCTCTGTTTATTTCACACATTACAAAGTGGAGAGTTTCGTTTATGATAGCGAGTGGAGGATAGGATAGAATTATCATTACAGGCAGGCAGTGTGACGTAGTGGTTACGACTTCGGAATTCAAACTCTGAAGTGGTGGGTTCAAATCCCACGCTGCTGACACTGTGACCATGACAAGGCCACTTCACCTCCCTGTGCTCCAATTAGAAAAACAAAATAAATGTAAGAAATGATATCTCAAATTTTGTAACTCGCCTTTTATGGAAGAGTGAGACAAATAAGTTAATAATAAACACTGGTATACAGTGATTTTGGCGCCAACGATGTCTGAATGGTTTTATATTAAGTTTATGGTGCTGATTAAGAATATGACTGGTTTTGCCAGATTGGCTGTAGTTTCTGAGATATTTAATAGTTAATTAATTAACGCAACACGTTTGAAAAGCATTCAGAATTGCAAGAATATTTTTATTTTAGTTATAACTAGTAAGTAAACAGTCTAACATACAAAAAAGAAATTAAAAATATCTAACAGTGACAGGAAAAAAGTTATGTATGATTTGATTAATTAATTCAATATTAATTAGTTATTAATTGTTATTAATGACAATGCTTCAAAAATGCTGTTTATGCGATTTCCTTTTATGTGTGTCATCAGGACAATCATGTTAGAGAGTCCAACAGTAGTCTGCCATCATGTGTATGTCCCATCTGCCTTGATATCTCTCCTCCATCACCTTCATAGCCTGGTGGAACCTCTCACCTTGTTCCTCACTGAAATCTCCAAGGTTATCTGGAAATCTGGCTATGGAGATAGTGCATCTTTATGCTCATATTAACTCCCAAATTTCTGAAGTTAGCAAGCATATCTTGCACCAATTCCTCATAATTGTCAGCTCTGTGATTACCCAAATAGTTCTTCACAACAGAGACAAAACTCTTCCAGGCCGAAGCCTAAGTGTCATTCATGCATTTGGTAAAATTGGAATCGTCATGAGTTTACGAATCTGAGGACCATCAAAGATTCCAGCTTTTAGTTTTTCCATGCTCAGTCCAGGGAATGATCTACAAATGTGCTTGAAGCAATTACCTGTTTTGTCCAAAGCCCTAACAAATTGCTTCATCAATCCTAGCTTAATATGATGCGGTGGGAGAATGATTTTGTTCTTGTCCACCAGCGGCTTGTTGATAATATTCGCGGCGCCAACAATCATTTCTTCCCTTGTAGGCCATGACACTTTTGTCCAGTGATCTTACTTTGCCCTGCTGTCCCAGAGGCACATGAAGCATGGGTATTTTGTGTATCTAGATTGCTGTCCAAGCAAGAAGTTCACCATCTTTAGATCAACACAAATCGACCACTGATGTTCATGATAATGGATTTTCTGTAATACAATTCTTACATTTTCATATTCTTCTGTAAGTTTTGTTGAGTGAGCAATGGGAAGAAACACATAACGGTTACCATTGTGCAAGAGAACACATTTCAAGCTTCTAATGGAGCTGTCTATAAAAAGCCGCCAGTCTTCTGGTCGATATTCTGTTAGTCCCATTTGAAGTACAATTCCTGGGATATCATTGCAGTATACAAGTTCTTCCTCTTGGTTGAAATATGGGAGAAGCCTCCCTTCTCTTGTCCGATAGGCTGTATTTTTAATTTCCGCCTTCATAAGATTTCGTTCATTAAGTCTGGACGCTAAAAGTTCAGATGCTTGTTTGGACAGATGTAAGTCTCAAATCAGGTCATTGAGTTCTTTTTGGCTTAATGGTTGAGGCTTAGAAGAGCTTCACTCAAATGCACTTCTACTGCTACTACCTGCCATACACTCCAATCCCTGCCTCTCTTTAGAGTCTGATAGTGGCTGGTTTGGTAGTGTGGAAAACACTGGTATGGGAATGTCATTGCCATGTGGAATAGGTCATCTAGCTGATTCCAAATCTGGATAATCCCACCAAGCTTTCTTGTAACGATTAAAGCCTTTAATCTTTACAACACAAAAATAACAATCATCATGGTGGTTTTTCGGTTCTCTCCATACCATTGGCACACCAAAGTTTAAACTTTTTCTTTCACCTTTTGTCCACTGTCGTAGATGCTCCACACATGTTTTGCAAACCATATGTGGAGCCCAAGACTTATCCTGGTCTCCAAGCTGTTCTCCAAAATAAGCCAGGTATACTCGATGCCCAAAGTCTGTGATATTTCTTCTTTGTTTTTCAACCATGTACACTCCACAGATGTAGCAGAATACATCAGGATTGTTGATGCAGGCTCTTCTTGATGAAGTCATCATTTTTCCATATATTTATATACTTATTAAGACAGAACTTTTTGGGTATAAACCAAGACTGGGCTGACAAACTTATACTGTAGCCGACTTCTTTCCTCTGCAAATTCACAGTTGAATTCTGGCTTTAAAAAGTCACTTTTATAGCATTGTAGGCCTACTAACTGAAATACAAAATAATTAAATGGGATATTTCATTACCTAAGACACTGTTAAAGAGTCAAAATTGCATTTGTTATCACACACAAGTCGCATTGGGGGGAATGCATTATTTTCATGGATGTCCATTATCTCAAAAACTAGAACCAATTCAGCAAAAGTAATGGAATTCTTTGAATTCAGCACACCCAAAATACCCTAAATCCATTCAAAAAACCTTGGCACCTAAAAAAAATATTTTTGTGTAGACCTGTGAATTAATTGATGGGTAGAAAAAAGTGAAGTAAAGATGAATTGCAGGTGTTGATCTGCTGGAATGGAATAACTTGTGACATTTTGAAATGTTTGCCTTCATTCATATGGATATACTGGAAGAGACTATGAATCACTGACAACCTGTACGTGTTTGGGGAAGCTAACTGATGTTTATTACTTAATCTTAATGATTAATTTATGTTAAAGTATTAAGTTCCATTTTAACTCATCACTCTATTTATTGAATTTGTATGTTGACTCCACCAGTTTTCCTTCCACCCACCAAAGATAAAGTTTATTGGCATTTGTAACATTGTCTTGTGTGAGTGTGTGCCCTGGAATGGACTGGAGCCCATCCAGGTTTGGTTCCAGTGCTACTATATATAGCCCCTGAGCCCATTGAATTGGACAAAACAAAAAGATTAATGCACGGCTGTTGAACTACAGGCCTGGAGGGCCACAGTGGCTGCAGGTTTTCATTGTAACCCTTTAACCAATCAGTGAGCAGTTTTCCCAGCTAATTACTGTAACTCCTTTTCCCTTCATTTTATTATACCTGTTTTTAAGGATTCAGCCCTCTGAATTGATTTGTTTCTTCATCAAATGGCAGCCAAACAGAAATGAGAAGTGAAGCGAGCCAACAGATGACCAACTAAACTGAGCCTTCATACTCCAGCCAATTTCACTCCAATCAGTTCCTTAATTAGAGGCCAATTCTGGCTGTTAACTAAACCCATCATTTAATTCCATGGCGCGTTGCTGTTCTCATTTTGCCACATCAGACATTTCCAAAACTGTTGGTTTTCTGTTTTTTCTAAGAACACCATCAAAATGTTTTGGGAACTTGAAGATCAACCTTACTGAGACCCTCACTTTTCTTTATGTTCAAATAATGTGGTTAGCTGGTAATGTGGCAGCTTGTTTTGTGTCTCATTATTGTTTGGCTGCTAATTAAGGAAAAAGAAACAACTAAGGGGGCCCGAGGCAAGTTAATTAAAACAAAGGCAAAAGAAGTTAATTAGCAGCAAAAATAGCTCACTAATGAAGAAGATGGTTCGAATGAAAACCTGCAGCTACTGCAGCCCTCCGGGACTGGAGTTCGACACCCCTGTGTTAATGGATGAACAGAAAGTCCAGAAGAAGAGCAAAATGGCAATGTTATATATGAATGAAAAAATCAGGATGGTTAGAAATGGCACAAGAGCAAACAACAAAACAAGAAGTTTGGAATCAAGTTTTATAAGTGAAATTTAATAGAAATGTGTATGCCACAGCTGCGGTGGGTTGGCACCCTGCCCAGGATTGGTTCCTGCCTTGTGCCCTGTGTTGGCTGGGATTGGCTCCAGCAGACCCCCGTGACCCTGTATTCGGATTCAGCGGGTTAGAAAATGGATGGATGGGTGTATGCCACAGTGTTATTAGGAATACTATTGTAGATCAAGGTACATCTCATTCACAGCTCTGCTCCATATCATATCATATCTCATAGAGGAAACCTTTTTTGATTGTGCATGGTTTGACAATTGTAATGAAAGTTCTTAAACATATGAGATATTTAATACAGTACCAGCAACCAGCATTATATTAAGACTATTGAAAGTTGCAAGAATGGCGATCTGACATTACTGTTGGCTTACAATATATTTGCTACATCCATTTCACTTTAAAAAAATCAGGATTTCTATATTATACAGTAATAAATATTCAAACATCTTTACTTTCTGCATGCTTGTTTTTTATTTGATATACTTTGTGTAACAAAGGCGCTATATAGGCGCCTGACCTGACACAGAAAGACACGGAGGCACGTATAAAAACACAAAGACTTTATTTCTCTCTTCAACTGTGAGACACGTCCTCCCTGTGCCACACACCCCAATACAGTCCCAAAGCACAAACACTAAAGCACAACACGCTCTTCTTCCTCTACCACCACTCCTCCACAAGCGTAGTCCTCCTCCTCCCGACCCTGGCTCCTTGAGTGGTGGTGGCCGGCCCTTTTTATAACCCGCCCGGAAGTGTTTCAGGTGCTTGACCACCTGGTCCTAATTGCACCTTCGGGTGGGGCTGAAGATTCGTCCAGCCAGGCTGCTGAGTCCATGCAGCTCCCCCTAGCGGCCATCCGAGCCCCCAACCAGGCTGTGGAGGACTCCATCTCCCATGGAGCCCTGCGGGTGGTCGGGGAATCACCGTCAGCCATGGAAGCTGCCACCAAGCATCACGGGGGAGGTACTGGACTGCCCACGGTGGCTTCCCCAGAACATAAGCAGCAGGGGCGTCCCTGCCGGGCATGGGACCCGGCTGTCCTTCACATTTGTTAATTGTGCTGTAGATTTAATTAAAAAGGAATAAATCTGCAATATTTGCCTTTTAATCTGCATTCAATAACCCATAATAATAAAGTGAAAATATGTCTCATTAAATCCAGTTCTGATTCCCAGGGGGTGAGAGCCTTTCCTCATAGCAAGAAAGGTACGAGTGAATCAATTACAGAAATATTGTATGCTACAGCGTAACTAGTTGGTTGTGTCAGTTAACCTCAGTTACCTGAATGTGTATCATAGCAGGGTACTAATATTGGGTCAATAGTACAGTTTTCTGTTTTTTTAAAACTTGTTTAATCAAGGTCATGCTAATGTGAATCAGAAAGTCAGCTGTCACAATGATTAACCATTTACAGTGTTAGTTTTGCTTGTAAGTCTGGGGAGAAAAAAATAAGAATGTAAATCTGCATTGGATTGTTAAAAGAATTTGATTGAAAAAGATAATTCTATCAAGCACGAACTCAGTATTGTATTTGTCTTATCCTGACTTGTTAACTTTCTGCTCTAAAGTGTAAATATTCCAACATTCTCAAGTTTCCAGTCCTTGTTTTTGATAAATACCTCAAACCTCTCCCACCACACACCTTTTCTGAAGCTGTGTTCTAATCATTCAGATATGTAAACCTTATGTGTCATTCTCTCTGATTGAAACTTAGGTTTACAGCTTTCTATAATCTATGGCTGTTCAGCCAGCCATCCTGACCCGTCCCAGAAAACAAATCCGGGAGCGGCACCGGAACTTGTATTCTTATGTGAGATTAAAAAAAGTACACAAAAACCTTTCCAAACAGTGGCTTTATTGGGCTTTGTTCAGATGACAGATTGTGAAAGTATCAGGTCTGTGTTACAGGTCTTGGGAGTTTTTCCCACACCCTTAGCTCAAGGATATCTGATAAGAATGGGTAATGAAAAATGTATCTCCATGTAAACCAGTATTAATTTCTCTTCTGTTAGTGCTCCTAAATAGTCTTGTTAATACATTGTTTAAGTCATACGCTACAAATAAATTAAGTAAATTGTGTTTATTTAATGAAGAATACAAGTGTATATATTTTAAGCATCATATTCCTAATTGAGTCACCCATCTGGCTTGAACCAATCAATCAAAGTCCAGGTTGAAAGGTGAAGTTCACACTTTTGGACAAATTTACCAGGACTCCAGTCAATCTTGAGAAATCAATTGCCTATGCTTTTAGCTTTTATAAGTTTAAACTAACCCCTTTCTCCCCAGTACCACATCTTGTTTGTTATGTCTTATAAGCAAATTGGCTGTAGTAGTCCTTACAAATCAAGCAAAAGCAGAATGTTATTAAATCCATCCATTTTCTGAACTCCTTTATTCCTATTCTAGGTCACCGGAGCTAGAGCAGCAGAAACCAGAGCTTTACAGGACCAGTTTTAAGCTGCCAGGTAATTTAATATTAACAATTTGTTTCAGTAAAATACTCTAGAATTTAAACATTTTTTCATATGTTCTCTTTCATCTGAACAGTATGAAGTAACAAAATATAAATGCATGACTTTCGATTTTGATATGTTATCTGATAACAACAAACTGTCTAATGATCTACTATTTTTCTGTCTTGAACACCAGCTATAAAACAGTGCTCTTGTGAATATGATGTGGAAGAATTAGACATATTTAAATGATCAATCTAAATAAATAATCAACCCAAAGAACCAGGCAGGAGGAAGCTTCTTCATCACTTCTTTAAAATTCTCTTCATGAAGTGGGAATACATTCCATCACAGCAGCCTTTGAAGGAATGATCACAGAGAAAAGTTACAAGTAAAACAAGTACATTTATATACCAAAGCCAAATTAATGCTTACACAATATCTGACATTTACTCTGATTTGTGAATATGATGTGGAAGAAATAGACACATTTAAATAATCAATCTAAATAAATAATCAACCCAAAGAACCAGGCTTACACAATATCTGGCATTTACTCTGATTGGTTCTTTACCTTACACACCTCTTGTACGCCTAAATAACAGTTTAATTTCTAGCTCTTAAGTTCAGCTGTTATCCTTTAATGGGAACTCTGTACGTCATGGTATCAAGTTCCACAGTTGCCACTTTCTCATCAGCGCCTAGAACATACATTCTATCTCCTTGTTGCTCACACACCCTACATCTGGTTTCCTAATATACTTAATTATCCCTTTAGGCTACTTCTAAGATAAATGCTATATATGCTGTATAATCATAAAAAAATATTTCAAACATAATAACGTCACCCCTGAAATAACTACATTACCCCTTGATCTCCTTTTGTTCTTCCACAATGAAAGGAAATCCTTAAAGAAAACTAGGGGGCTTTGCCCCTTGCTCACTTCGCTTGCCAACCCCCAGTCCTGTGCTACATGCTAGTCTCTTTGTGGTTCTGTCGCTCGCGTATGGGGATGTGGATGTACAATTTAAACAGATCGTTATTTTAATGGGAATTGTTACATATGCATAATAGATCTAACTATTTTACATTACAGCAAGTAATTAACCATATTAAAAAATAGTAAAATATAATAATTTGAAAGTAAATTATGTTTCATGTTGTGTTAGAGTTATTCGTTGTGTAATACGATTTCATTCTGTTTGGCTTTGAAATTAACACAAAAAAACTTTTGAAAACTTACACTTGTACTGTAAAACCTCAGTAAAAACAATTTTTTGAATTAAATTTTCGTCAACATCGCATTGAGTTTTGATTCTGTGTTTGGACTTTCATCGTGACAACACAACGTATAACTGCCTGTGATTGAATTTCGTTTCTTTCTCTCTATTAAATAAAATGACTTTTTCGAATGTTTGGCTCTGGGATTTGTTAATTGTCTTTGCAAAAGCTATTCAACTGTTAACGTTTTAATACAAATGGCATATCTCCTTTGTTGTCTAATGTTATCCCCTGAAGATATACTACATTACCTTTCTTGCATACATCCTTCTTTCTACAGTAATTCAGGAAGACCGGACGGTGTTAACAGTTGTAGATATTCTTCAGGATATTCTAAGCTGATGTTTTCATTCTTCGCACAATCAGCGCCAATTGTTTCAGTATAGTCTATTGATACGCATTTAATCAATTTGCAGCTTAACCGGTTGACGTTTTTGGTGTTATTTCATTTGACGTCATCATTTCTCAGTGCTAGGATTGCCAGTGTACTCATTTTTTACTGTTGATAACCCTTCGTGATGAAATTCTTCAATAAGATTTGGACATAATATGTCTTCTTTAATTGGGAACTTAAAGTGAGGAAAATGTTAAAATTTATAAGAGCTGAGAGAGCAAAAGCTGTGTCTGTCAAAAGCATTCACAAGAATGAGAGGTGAGAGTACCGTGTGTGTGGTTGAAAATGGTTGAGAGGAGGGCGTGACTTGAAAAAATCTCATGGCCAAAGTCTCGTCTCGCAGGACTTGAAAAAATTTCTTCAAAAATGTCTTGACTCGTCGAAGGATATTTTTTTTATATAATAGAGAGATATGATAGACTTGCATTGGCAGTAATTATATTGAAGTAGTAATTAACATATGACAATTTCAATAATTTGTGACAAAATAATTTGTTGTGCAGTGATCTTGCTGGGATCCAAACTAGAACTCCTGGAATTGTGATTCAGTAGCACTGACTACTGCTCTACTGTCACTTAAACTGTGGATTTACTTTAATTTAAAAGTACAGGGTTAGGGTTAGGGTTACTGTTCTGTCACATCTCTAACCATCCAACAGAAGTCATTTGTAGGAGACTGGTACAACTTTAATTGTTAACCATCTTGCCTTTTTCTGCTCCTGCTTTTGCTCTATTGGTTGCCTCATCTCCATCACCTGCTCTGAGTTTGAATAAGCAGCAGCCATTTAATCTTGTCTCCCGGAGATTCAGTTGTAAGGAGCCCTTACAGAAGTAAGGGTTTTCAAGCACAAACTGACAACAAAGGGTGCAGGCAAACAATGAAAGACGTAAAGACATGCAGATTGACACACATTTTCAGCATAAGGCCAGAATTTCGTTTGGGGTGGCTTCTCTATAAAATACTTGGACCGCTAAGCTGCAGTATCCTCCTGTGCCCGTGATTTAAAGGGACAGGCACTGAAACGGACGGACTCCTGAGCTGTTTGTGCTTTACTTTAACCAGCATGTTTCTTATATTCCACAATCAGGACTCCATTCTGCATCCTTTGAAAAGGATTTTTTTTAGGATTTGTTTGTTCACTCATAATTTCCTAAAAAGATAGTGTTCCAATATGTCAGCTTTATTTGCAGAGATGATGATTCTTGAGGCTTCATAAAGAGTGTGCAGGCCGGGATGTCACTATAGGTGTTGTTTTGGCTAAATTAAATTTCTGAAGTGTTGCACTGTTTTGTTTTCACAGCTATTTTTCAAGCATTTGTTTTCCTTTTATTATTTTTATTTTTTGAAGAACAAGGATACATTTGAGAGGTCGGCAATATGTTTCTGTCTTAAGGATGAAAAAAGTTGCTCTAAAAAGAGGTAAAGGTGAATGGACCAGGAGATGAAAGAGGTCAAGGATTCTGTCGAAAGCAGTGGTCACATAACTAGAGAGGATCAAAAACAGGAGGTAAAATTATCTCAATGCCAAAACTAAAATTTACACAGAGAAAAGTAATAAAAGTAAATGTGAAAGTCGTTAATAATTACTCAATCTAAAACCCTGAATACATTAAAATAATGTTGACACCTACACGACATAATAAATCTCCCTCAGGGATTTCGGATAGTTATGACACACTGCTATGGAAGAGAAACTGAAAAACAACAGAGCCAACTGTAAAGCTGCCAAAATTCAGTATATGGTGCCATATTTTTGCATTTGTCAAAATTCCCCCAAAGTTTCCAGTGGATGAGTGACACTTTCCATCTGTTTTCATTTTGCGTCCTTATTGCCTTGATACACCATTCCCCCAACCAGGGAGAACGCTTCCAATTGATTAGCACAGAAATGGTTGTGAAGCGGACTTCACATGACCATGCCCAGTGGTAACCAGGCCTAACAACAACTTTCACAGCATAGCTGTGATGTAGAGCAACTCCCAAAGTCCACTGAATTTCCCTGTGCTTTTTGAACAGCTAAAAAAAATCAAGTCGTAAAATCATGTATAAAAATGAGTGCACTAGCCGCAGACTTTTATATACATTGACCTAGTCCCTTGTAATTGGTTCACATGTAACAACAATAGTTAATATGTAAATGTCATGTTTTTTTTTACATGCCAGAGTCAGTACATTTTACAGCTTTGCACACACATAGGCAGATCCAATATATTCCCACAAAATACACTATTCCTATTCCTTGACCTCGATACTTGGTAGATTGTGTTTTCCGTGACTTTGGCTTTATTGACACCTGACCTTGAACCAGCAGTTTACAAACAAACTCCCAAGACAGCTTAGGTGTATAAAAGGACAAATAGCCAAGACCCTTTAAAGGCTTCTTAAGCCTGGATATAAAATCTGGAAAAATGACCAGAAGCATAATGTCACTGCCATCTAGTGGCAATCTAGCCATGTCATGTGTGGTGAATTTCCCCTTCCCTGTATAATGCAGACCAATTTGGAGTGCACCCCAGATGACACTTCATTACACAACCTCACATCGGAGGATCTCCTTTTCCTGATTTGACATCTCTGTCTCCAGTGGATTTCATTTACTCTCTTCTTCCTGTTAACTGGAAACCCACGTGCTTGCTGCAAGGACTGTAACTTCATTGACTCCTTTCACCTTATTTTTATTTGGGTTTTCTTTATATTACTTAGACTTAGTTCCTTCTCCGCCAGGCACCGCATTGGGCTCCAGGTGATCGCCTTCAAGCCTGGTTAGCAGCAGTGGCCTCAGTTTCTTCCTATGCCAAGTTGACTGCACAAAGGTCTTCAAGAAAGGTGATCGCCCTTGCTTCCATTTCCCATGCACTGGCATCCACAGCATGGGCACTTTTGGTAGGCATTCTAAAGGCATGTGGGGAATGTGGCCCAAGAACCGAAACCGGCATCCAGTAACAATATCAGCTAGCGGGTGAGTGGCAGTTCAACGATAAGCTTCTTCATTTCTGACATGGTCACGATATGATAAACAAAGTATCCATCGGAGGTGCAGTTGTTGGAACGCATTCAGGTGTTTTGCGATGGTTGCAGTCGCTTTCCACATTTCACTAGCATAGATAGCGGTAGGAATTACAATCAAATTCAGAAGGTGAACTTTAGTTGGTAGGGTGATGCTGTTGGATTTCCAGATAGGCCCTAAGTTGTGCATAACAGCCATCTTCTTCCCAATGTGGTATAGGGTGTCATGGTCACCCACCATTTGTTGTCACAATGCTACCAATTTTGGTGAACTGAATTCCTTATATACAGTAGTAGTACTAGGGTGTTGTACCATGTTAGCCGTTATGAATGTAGTGAGAAGTCAAGTAAAATGAAACCTTTTATTGGCTAACTAAAAAAACTAAAAAAATTATTTTTAGTTAGCCTATTAAAGGTGTCATTTTACTTGACTTCTCATTATATACAGTAGTTATGTTTAGAAGGAATATTGTTTGTAATTAAAGCAACAAAATTGAAATTATTTTGTTTTGTATGGCACCTTTCCATGGTTACCCTCATTCTATGGTGATTTAAGTGTATTACAATTGCTTTCATATTTCCATAACTGTAACACAGTTTAAATGACTCAACCTTTTTCTCATGGCGTGTGAGTGATGGGCATTGAATTGACAGATGTGGGGTTTACAACCCATCATCTTAGCCACAAACAAACTACCTAATGGGATCAACTCATTAGCTCCATACAAGTGAAAAGACTTAGTGTAACTAGTGCATTTAAATGTCACAAAATCCTTTTTTCGTTTGGTTTGTATCAATAGTTGTGGTGCACTTTACACGACTTGGTGATGAAACAAAACAGAAAAACAGCAAGATGGATAGAATGTCAATTACTGGAACTGGATAAGCAGGTTATAAAATGTATAGTTGTGTAGAGTACAGTGAAATTCATACTTGGATGTGCTAATCGACATAGCAACATGTCACAACTCACTGCCACTGAGGTTACACTAACTAGCAGTATATACTGATTTAAAAAAGACAGGCTATATTTTCTGAAATGAGAATACACCGGTTCTAGCCTTTGTTCCTTCACAAAGAGTCGTCAATTAGTTTTACCTCTCTGCAACAATCCAGCTTGTGCAGTGAGGCATTGCCACTTGCTAAACACATAAAAAGGTTGTCAGGTGCACTTTCATACAAAAAGGTCCTGATGGAACAATACCTGATCAGGTCACCTTATAAAAGGCCTTCCTTCAAAGCTGAGGTCACACAAGACAAAGGCCACACTTAGTCAGTTTTCTGTGCATTCAATGAAAAGAATAAAAAAATAACACCGGATTTACTCATTTATTCATTTGTGAAGATTGATTCCACATTAATAGATTGCTTTTATGGTGCTTTATACATCTGGATTATTTCAATACATACATATTTAGTTAATTCAATGTTAGTTTTTCAAGTTAATTATACATTTAGATAAAGTTCCTCCAATATCAATTGGTTATGTTGTGTTATCATTATGCCATTGTTTTCAGCTACAAGTTCTGATCATGTTAATCATACACAATTCCATTATTTATTTAGCATTATTTTTCATTCTGTTTTAATGGTTTGTGTTAGTGAAAACATTCCTTTTTTGGTTATTAAAAACTCAAAATATTTATGATTCAGAAGTTTTATTCCAGATTCCCACAAGTGAACCGGCTAAACAGCACCACTTGAGAAGATGCAGGGCTTGCTATCACATAGTCCAGGTTTTCTTAATCCCAGTCCTTAAGACCCCTTGAGCTGTATGAAGTGGTCCCTACCCAGGGCCGGATTTAGGTGAAAAGAGGCTCTAGGCTATTCCACTTATGAGGCCCTTTCACCTCCCATTTTTAAGTTTGTAAATTACATGAGAGTTAATAAAATAGGCCCCTCTTGATCTTGAGGCCCTAGGTCAGGGGTCCTCAATCACGGTCCTGGAGAGCCGCAGTGGCTGCAGGTTTTTGCTCCAACCCAGTTGCTTAAAAAAAGCACTTATTGCTAAAGTAACACTTCTGCTTCACTTTAGTGATTTTGAGCCCTTATTGCTTAATTTTGTCTTAAACAGCTATTTTAATTGCTCCTTATTATCAATAACATGCAAATGACAAATTGAGAGCAGCATTTCTCCATTTAGCTTATTTACATTTACACCTGTGTGTATTTATCTGCACTATTGGGTTTAATTAAGTACTTGGAAGAAAAATGAAGAGAAAAAAGTGAAGGACTGAGAATTACTCGTCCATTTTAGCCTTCAAATCATTTGCATGATAGAAAGGGAAAGAAAATCTAGGATATGAGAATGACCTGACATAGCAGAGTTAATTTAATTTAAATTTTCATTTAATTGGTTATGTTGTGTTATCATTATGCCATTGTTTTCAGCTACAAGTTCTGATCATGTTAATCATACACAATTCCATTATTTATTTAGCATTATTTTTCATTCTGTTTCAATGGTTTGTGTTAGTGAAAATGTTCCTTTTTTGGTTATTAAAAACTCAAAATATTTATGATTCAGAAGTTTTATTCCAGATTCCCACAAGTGAACCGGCTAAACAGCACCGCTTGAGAAGATGCAGGGCTTGCTATCACATAGTCCAGGTTTTCTTAATCCCAGTCCAGAATTGCTTTCTAATTAAACAACCAGGTCAGAACAAAACCCTGCAGCCACTGCGGCTCTCCAGGACTGGGATTGAGGACCCCTGCCCTAGGCTGAAGCCTAGTTAACCTATAGGAAAATCCGGCCCTGTCCCTACCCCAATCCACCTAGTCCAACTCATAGGGTAATTATCAGTTTTGGTTCAGGTGTTCGGGGACAGGGAACATCCTTCACCATCTTCGTCTAAGCATCTTACAGTTGTTGTTTAATTCTGTGTCAAAACTTAATCACAATGTGATCAAATCATGTTCTTCTGGCTAGGTCATGTTTCATTTTAATTTGGCACAATACAATCATGTTTTAAAATAAATCCACATTCATTAAGTGCTCATTACTTTTCTTCCTTAGGTTGGGAGTATGCACTGATGCAGCGCGTTGCAGCCTCCCACCACACGACGAAGCACCACACGATCCCAAATTAGGACCCGAGTGTAGCCGTGCAACAGGTGACACCTCGGCACCACACTAGTTCGAATGGAATGGAACAGGGTGAGTTTTTTTTTACAGTGGTCGGAGTGCCAATCCTGCCACCAACCCCAGAGTTTTCCCTGCAAGTTGGAGGACTTGCTTGCAGGGCTGGATGCAGGTTAACGTCGTACCCAGGACAGAGTAATTGCAGGTTAAGGGTCTTAGTGCTTCATAATGCCATGAATGTCACCAGAAATAAGAAGGAGAGTCCATTGGTGAGCTTGCAGGCTGGCATATCAGATGGCAACACTGCCAGGCACTATGGATTATACCATTTCATACTGCAGTTTCATCAGACCAGCTGGACAGATAACCTTTGAAGATCTGCTCACCCCTCTCTGACACGTCATACTGGTCCATCCTAAATCAGTTACATGTACACTGCCATTTCAAAAGCTGGAGAACACCTCCGTTTTTCCAGTTTTCCTTCAAATTTAATCAGTTAAAATGCAATGAATGACCTAAAATGGTGAAAAGGTAAGCAGTAAACTTCCAGAGGTTTATATTTAAATTATGGGTTAGCAAAAGCTGAAGGAAATTTCAGAATATTACAAATGGGCCTTGTTCAGGGAACAACTAATATTTCTGCAGTAATTAAAGTGAATTAATCCTTGCAAGTTGAAGCAAACAATTTGCACAGGTGTCCCAGCTACTGTTGATTACTTAAAAATCCTCCATCTGTCTTAAAGTACTGCTTGGACAATATTCCAATGATAACAAATGAAACAAGGCAGAGCATTATTACCAGCAGAAGTGTAGGTCTTTCATTTAGAGAAGTTACAAAAAAACAAAGGTGTCAGTGAGTACGGTGTCCTACATGATCCTAAAGCAATTGGAAACTGGAAGAAACTGGGAAATGAAGAGATCTGGCAGACCCAAAGTCACAACCCAAACAGAAGACAGGTTTCTGAGGGTTAACAGCTTGTGTAATAGGAGCCTCACAGCACAACAGCTTGAAGCAGAGCAAGTCTCAGATTTGTACTGTGAAGAGGAGACTTTGTGCTGCAGGTTTGACAGGGCGAGCAGCCTTGAGGAAGGCACTCCTTAATGACAAAATGGGGACTTGAAATACCGGCGGAGAACTACTGCAGACTGGAAGAAAGTCTTATGGACAGTTGAATCCGAATATGAAATCTACAGTTCATCACGCAGGGTGTCTGTACACTGTAGAGTTGGTGAAAAGAAGCTTCCTCAGTGTGTGAAACCAACTGTCAAACATGGAGGAGGAAGTTTCATGGTTTTGGGGTTCTTTTGCTTGAGGTAGAGTTGGTGACTTGTACAGAGTGACTGGCATTCTGAATCAAAAGGGTTACTACAGCATTTTGTAGCACCATGCAGTACCTTCTGGTCTGCGCCTAGTAGGTCAGGGGTTCATCCTACATCAAGGCAATGACCTAAAACATACCTCCAGGCAATGTCACAACTACGTTAATAGAAAAGAACAAGCAGGTACACTTCAAAACATGGACTGACCTTCACAGACGTAAGCTTGACAGAAGGGTGTACGAATAGCAGTCTATAAGTGCAACACGTTTGTTGGAACTTCTGCAACAGTGTTAGGATGATCTTTCTGTAAAATTTTTGATTTCCCTTGTAGAATGAATGCCACTTGTTTGTTTGGCTGTTATATCGGCAAAAGATGGGCACTTTGATGAACCAAAAATGTGAATAAAATGTTTTACACTTAATGATTCTTTGACTTACTGTATATACTCGCATTTACGTTCTCCCATGGATAAGTCGGAGCTTGATTTTACCATATAATTTCCATTATTTTATAATGCTGGTCGTATAAATCGAGTGCGGAAAACTCACGCTATTGGTCAAAGAGATTATGATATGCTAACGCCCACATGAGAGAGTAACCACAGAGCACACTGCCTTTTTTTTCTATGTATTGTGCCTACGTGACCACACGGTAATACCCGAACTATTCCAGAGCGACGTTTGCACTGTTTTGTTTTTTTTGTATCTCACACCCTCATACACTTTTATCGTAAGAGCATCCCTTATCTACGATGGAGTGTTCAATCAGAAGAAAATATGAAAATGTTTTACATTAAAAGTCATTGAAGTGGCAAAAGAAATTGGTAACTCCGCTGTTACAACAAATTTAAGTATTGCATTTTTGAACGGGCATATAAGTCGGTCTGATTTTATGATTGATTTTTCGGGTTTCAAGACCCGATTTATACATGAGTATATAAAGTATTTTTTTAATTTGTTCATTACCTTGATTTCATGAAACATTAAGATGTTACGTTGTGTGCATTCCCATAAAAACTGAAAAAAATGGAGGTGTTCTAAAACTTCTGACCGGTAGTGTACTTCTGCAGAACACAATTTCATCATCAGTGAGAAGCCCTTGAGAGGCTACTGGAATAAGAGCGCAGCTTCTCAAACTCGGTCCCAGAGACCTCCGGCAGCAGTAGGTTTTGCTCCAAATAGTTTCACAATCTTAACCAATCTCGCTTAATCAGTTTGTTTTTTTTTTCCTCTTGTCTTATTCTGCATTCAGAAACGCACAGCAGAGTGAAGTTTTCATTACATTTAGAAATCTTTGTATTTTGATACTAACTTTAAGTGGCAAACTCTTTTTGATGTTTTCCTGTTTGCAATGAACCTTGCTGGTAGGCAACTGAAAAAGTATAAACAGTGGAAATTTACTCCAGGCTGAGTCCAGAGCCTCTGTGTTTTCTGAAATTTGAAGAGTTCTTGCATAGAAAGAAAAAAAAAAGAAGTTTCCACTAGATATTTCACAAGAATTTTACTTGATTTAATTGGCATAAGAAAAGTGTCCATTGTCAGGGATGCCAGGGGCCATGACCCGGCCGGGACGCCAGGAGGGACCGGAAGAGGGTCAGAGCCCTGCCTGGATCACGTGGGTTCGCCTTCGGGTTGCTTTGGGGCCACGGGTCAAGGGCATGGAAGCCTTTCCCTGTAGGGGCCCGTGGTCACCGCCTGGAGGCGCCCCGATGTCTTGGAGACTTGTTGCCCCAGCACTTCCGCCACACCAGGAAGTGCTGGGGGGAAGACCTTTGGTGTTTCCTGGAGGGCTGTCAGGAGGACAGCCGGCACTTCCGCCACGCTGGGGCGTGGCCAACGGAGGAATGCGGGGAACACCTGCTGCTCATCCGGGCACTCTATAAAAGGGGTCGTCCTTCATACATTCGAGGCTAGAGTCGGGTGGAAGGAGGACGAGGCAAGAGGAGCTGTGGAGCCGGCCCGAAGACAAGGCATTGTGGCCAGGATTGTGACTGTTTGGGGTTTGTGCACGTGATTAAGGTCTTTGTGACCATTATTATTATTGTAAATACTGTAAATAAACGTGTGGTGGTTTGACAACAACATGTCCGCCTGTCTGTGTCCGGGCCTAGTTCACACCATTTAAACTGTTGTCACAAATGTGTGTTTTGGAGATGACTAAAGGGCTTAAGTACATGTAATTCCACGCCAGACCAGAGGATGGCGAAGTGCACTAATTCTCCCTCTCCATCTCTTACAGACCATTCTAGGGAAACCCTGCCCAGCTCTGGGGCAGCCAATGATGTCACTTCCGGTTCCGGTCCCGATGACATCACTTCCCCTACTGGCTTTTAAAGCTGTGTGATATTTTCTTCTGATCGAATGGTCCATCGTAGATAAGGGATGCTCTTACAATAAAGGTGTATGAGGGTGTGAGATACAAAAAACACAAAACAGGGCAAATGTCGCTTCAGAATAGTTTGGGTTTTACCGTGTGGTCACATAGGCACAATACATAGAAAAAAAAAGGCAGTGTGCTCCGTGGTTACTCTCTCAGGTGGGTGTTAGCATATCGCAATCTCTTCGACCAATAGCACAAGTTTTCCACATTCAACGTATACGACCAACATTATAAAATACTAGAAATTATACGGTAAAATAAAGCCCCAAGTTATCCGCGGGAGAACTTAAACGCGAGTATATATGGTAGATGTATAATGTAATGTGTTAAAATAAGATCCATCAGAGCTCATTTACTTAAACAGTGTAATTCACCCTCAAGGACCCTGGTGAAAATTTAGAAGAAGTGTTTTTAAAATGAATGCTAGAAAGGATTTCTTCACACATAAGGTTCTGGAAACCTAAAACAAACCATGGAGTCATGTAGTTTGAACCTGAAACCTAGACTATTTACTTTTGAGAATTATCTGCATGGAATATTAGGATGACTTGATGGATTTAATAGCCTCCTGTTATCTGTTGAAGGTCCCATGTTTTTATATATGATGGGAAGTCAAGCTAAAGTTAGAAAATGGGATTTATTAGAAATTGGAGCAAATCTTAACAAAACTGATAACGTCATTTCTCAATGTAGTCTCCGCCCTTCTCAATGCCCTTGTGCCATCTGCCTGGAAGTGCCTGGATTCCAGCAGAATAACAAGTTTTGTCTTGTCCTCACAACCACTCGTGCACCCGAGTTATTGTCGAACACTACATGCTGAGGGGTACTGCAGTCACTAGTGCAGGTTACTGTGACTTGCTGGAGACCAATGTGAAGCCTGCTATTCGATCAAAGCGGCGGGGACTGCTGTCTCAAGGAGTCCTTTTGCTGCAAGACAATACACACACTGCTAAGAACACCAAGGCAGTGTGGAGAAACTGAAGTTTGAGGTATTGCCATATCCTCCTTATTCACCAGATTTGGCACTGTGTGATTTCCACCTTTTCAGACTGCTAAAAAAACATCTGGGTGTTATCGAATCAAGACAGATGACAACGTAAAGAAAGTGGCACATGAGTGATTGCAAGGACAAGACAAAACCTTTTATTCTGCTGGAATCCAGGCACTTCTAGTCATTGAGAAGGGTTTAGACTACTTTGAGAAATGACATTGTCAGTTTTGTTAAGGATCGTTCCATTTTCTAGTAATTCCCATTTTCTAACTTTAGCTTGACTCCCCCCTATTTCTCTTATAAATGTTTTGTAAATAAATAACGTTGGTTTTGTTACTGAACGCTACCTTGGCCAAAGTACTTTTAACAGAGATACAAATGTGAAAATGTAAGAGCCTAATATTCAACTTTGAAAGAAACCCTAAGATTTGTATGTAAAGCCAACAATATTATTGGAAACTAGAGGGCTTCACCCCCCCACTCGCTTCGTTCGCCAACCCCCGGGCCTGCGCTACTTGCTAGCCAGTTTGCATTTCTGCCGCTCGACAGTGTTAATTCTTGTAGATATTCTTTGGGGTATTGCAAGTTGATGTTTTCATCTTCTGCATGATCACCACCAACTGTTTCAGCATAGTCTATTGATACGCATTTAACCAATTTGCTGTGTAACTGATCAACAATTTTCATGTTAATTTGTTTGACTTCATCATTTCTCTGTGCTAGGATTGCCTGGGTACTCATTTCTTCGGTTGATAACCCTTCAGGATGAAATTCTTCAATAAGATTTCGACCTAATTGAGTTCTTAAAGTGAGGAAAACATAAACATTTATAAGAGCTCAGAGAGCAGGAACTGTGTCTGACAAAATCATTCACACAAATGAGAGGTGAGAGGACGGTTTGCGTGGTTAAATATGGTTGAGAGGAGGGCGGGACTTGAAAAAATCTCATAGCCAAAGTCTCATCTCGCGGGACTTGAAAAATTCTCTTGGAAATAGTCTCGTCTCGTCTCAGGATTTTCTTTTATAATAGAGAGATGTACTTCCAGCAAGAAAAGCAAAGGTGTTTTAATTTTTGTTATGGAACTCATTAAAGATATCTAACATTTTGAATTCAGTTCCATATGAGAGCGGCTCAGTGGGATTGCGTCTGGTCATTGACTGTGTGGAGTTTGTACGTGCGTGTCCGGCTTTTCCTCTAATGCTCCACGTTTCCTCAAATATCCACAGAGACGTGCTGGTTAGGGTTAACTGGTGATTTTAAATTGGCCCTTTGTGAGTGTGAGTATGTGTGAGTGGTCCCTGCCCACCCCTATTACAAACAGTTTGAAACATGTGTACCACAAAGAGACAGAGGAATCGACCCAGAGATGGAACGCTAAATGGAGCAGGCATACGGTAAGTCATTGTCTGTTGGCAAGAACATCTAAAACAAATCTTTCGCCATAACCCAAACGCTGAACCAGAAACAAAGGCAAAAACTGACAAGATTTCGAACCGACACAAGCAGGGGATGCTTTCCTTTTTCACACTAATACTTGATTGTTCACTTTTTATTTAAATTTTTTGTAGAGCACGGAAACAGGAGAAAATACTAAGCGGATTTTAAAATATAATGATTGCATGTACAGGCTGAGAGATGGATGATTCAACTTCAAATCCCATTGCCTAAGCATTTGCTGCCCAGTTAGATAGATTGAAAAATGGCGATGCCAGACTTCTCTCCTCAACTTGGACCACTTTAGAAGCATTTATAATCTATTTAAAAAAAATAATAAGCTGTTTGGATGTGTTTGATTATCTGTTAGTTTGCTTGCTGATCACACAAAAATGGCTGAACTGATTTTCATGTTAATTTTACATATGCCTTGCCATCGGTCCAACTTAAAATATATGCTATACGAGATGTCATATCAGGAAGAGGGGTCATAATGGGAGAGGGGAAACTCAGAAACCAGCACTAATGCAGGGGCTACAGGAGAAGTGGAAGATACTTTGCTATAAGTTGAAACTGCAGGAGCTACTTGAAATCGCAAACCACACGTTCGTCTTCTTGTTGGACTTGATGGCAAATCAGAGCATACGCATTGTTGGAAACCCTTATGTATCTTCAGCAGGTACCTCAGGGTCACAAGTGTTTCGCCTGTTAACTTGTACGTTTTGCCTGAGCAGGGCAAGGATAGCTAAGTTAGCCCTCACTTGAAAACAGTGTTTGCTTTTCTGAATAGCTGGTAGAGAATAAGGAAGGTAAAAAAATGCAGTCACACTCACTCCATCTGCAGTTTCCTGGTGGATGCAGTCCAAATTTAAGTTAGGACAGTAAATAAACCGTGTACTCACTCACTTAAACTATAAACTCCTGTCAACATTAAGCTCCTGTGGGGTCCTGTTTTAAGCAATGGCCATGTCACCGAGCAAGCCTTTCTGGACACTGTCATTAATTTTGCTATTTGCCCTGGAGGAGTATCTGGTGTGAACTATCACACCATGTCTGCTTAGCACAGAAATTAGGATTCCAAATAAATTCTTACCAAGATACAGCCGCTTTTATGGCCTGGACTTTGTAAATGCACAGATAACATGGGGGAATTTATCTGAATGCTGATTAGCCCCCTTATCAATAGACAATGTAACCTCTAACCCAAGTGCCAAAAATGATAAATTGGGGGAATAAAACAAATTCAGATAGATAGATAGATACTGTACTTTATTAATCCCAAGGGGAAATGCACATACTCCAGCAGCAGCATACTGATAAAGAACAATATTAAATTAAAGAGTAACAAAAATGCAGGTAAAACAGACAATAACTTTGTATAATGTTAACGTTTACCCCCCCAGGTGGAATTGAAGAGTCGCATAGTGTCGGGGAGGAACGATCTCCTCAGTCTGTCAGTGGAGCAGGATGGTGACAGCAGTCTGTCGCTGAAGCTGCTCCTCTATCTGGAGATGATACTGTTCAGTGGATGCAGTGGATTCTCCATGATTGACAGGAGCCTGCTCAGCGCCCGTCGCTCCGCCACAAATGTCAAACTGTCCAGCTCTGTGCCTACAATAGAGCCTGCCTTCCTCACCAGTTTGTCCAGGCATGAGGTGTCCCTCTTCTTTATGCTGCCTCCCCAGCACACCACCATGTAGAAGAGGGCACTCGCCACAACTGTCTGATAGAACACCTGCAGCATCTTATTGCAGATGTTGAAAGCCAGCCATCTTAGCAAGTATAGTCGGCTCTGTCCTCTCTTGCACAGAGCATCAGTATTGGCAGTCCAGTCCAATTTATCATCCAGCTGCACTCCCAGGTATTTTCAGGCAGAATTTGCACATTTCCTATTATTCTTTAACCCCTAGGGGAAAAAATAGCTACCATAACATCAAACTGAGCTAGAATGTTTCATGGAGTTTCGACTTTAGCACCAGAAAGCAAAGTTCTTTATATATTTCATTATTTCGCCTTATACAATTTCTTGTATTAGGAATTTGTTAGTTTTCGCATACCCCTTGGGGTCAGAGTGCAGGGTCAGCCATTGTACAGCACCCCTAGAGCAATTGCAGGTTAAGGGTCTTGCTCAAGGACCCAGTAGAGTAGGATCTCCTTTTGGTAGTGAGAGGGATTTGAACCGGCAACCTTCTGGATACCAGCACAGATCTTTAGTCTCAGAGCAACCACTACGCCCCGAAGTAAAGTAAAGATAAATGTAAAATAAACCATGAAATTATATAGATAAACCAAGTATGTTCTTTAGAAGTTTTACACTTTCACTTTTCAGTAGCACATAACTATCAATCATCTAGTCATTGTGAAGTCCATCCATCAATTATCCAACCCGCTACATCCCATCTACCGGGTCACGGGGGTCTGCTGGAGCCAATCCCAGCCAACACAGGGCGCAAAGCAGGAAACAAACCCCAGGCAGGGCACCAGCCCTCTGTAGCATTATGAAGTCTTATAATTATATATTGGAAGGCTAACTTGAGGTGACAATCGTCTCATAACATATTTATATTTGCCATTATTTATTTAGCAAAACATAAACCAACGTGTACAAGTGATACTGGAAACATTAGAAAGTCTTAGTGTAGTTAAAAGGTCATTGACGCTGGCTGCTGCTCATTAAGTTTCCTTTCTTCAGTACGGCTAACAAAAAGCTGCCACCGGTAGGACTTTTGTCAGTTCTGCTGAGCACATGCTGTTCTGATTGTGCAACATTTTAAGTTTTTCTTATGCTCCTTGCTGCACTTTTTCAGGTGTTTTGTTCTCCTTTAAAGGGTGTTGTTTGACACATAAATTGATGCCACAATGTATTCAACTTTCGATGATGTGCGTTTTTAACATGTCTTAATTTTTTTTTGCCACTAATTGCTTGAGATCACCCAAACCACCTCAAGTGGCTCCTCTCGATCTGGAGGAGCAGTAACTGCACTCTGTGGCTGTCCTGAATCATTGAATGTCTCACCCTATCACATAGTGTCAGCCCAGACACCCTCCGCAGAAACCTCATTTGTGCCGTTTGTACTTGTGATCTCATCCTAGAAGGCTTTATCCACAGCTCCTGGCCATAGGTGAGGACAGGGTTACAGATGGACTGGAATAGCTGCAGCTGCTCCACTCCGCTTGTCGATCCTTTATCTGTTACTCGTGAACAACATCCCGAGATACTTGTGCTCCTCCACTAAGGGCAGTGGTTCTCACCTAACCTGGAGAAATTAATCCGGCCTTTTCCAAGAGAGACAAACATGACCTTAGACTTTGAGGTGCTGATCCTCATCCCAGCAACTTTACACTTGGCAGCGAATCAATTGAGTGTGCGTAGAGTCTAAAGACAAAACTCTTGGTTTTTCCGGTCAATCTCCATCCCTGTCCTCACCTATGGTCGCAAGCTGATATCTAAATGAGGTAGTGAGTAAAAGCAGCAAAAATGAAGTTTCTTCTCAGGGTCACTGGGCTGACAATCCATAATAGGGTTAGAAGGTCAGCAACTCATGAGAGCCTCAGAGTAAAGTCACTGTTCCTCCGGATCAAGAAGAACCAGTTGAGGTTGTTTGGGTATATCCTAAGGATATCTTGCCCTTAGAGTTGCTTCATGCCGTGGTGAGTAGGCTGACCTGTTTGACCTGCTGTCGCCGTGACCTTCACCATGAAAAGCGGTTGGGAAGATGAGATGTTTGCTGTCACCATTGTGTCACTATGCTGGGGACAGTCGGGAGTGAGTGGTGTGTGACGTTATTTTTGCAGAGGTATAAATGTCAGTGTCATGCATCTCCTAGTTGTCCAAGATTGTGGATTCTCTCAACAAATATCTTAGGTGCTTTAGTGTTTTGATTCTAGCTTTTTGTAGTATAGATGCATTTCTATGCATGAATTTTTGAGTTTTTTGAGGAATGTGGAATCTATTTGTGATGTTTGTTTTGAAATTAAAAAGTAATTTTTCATTACTGCCTTGATTTTCCTTTTTCGTGTGATGTCTTTGGAATTAATCATGTGACCATGATCATCATACTTGTGGTGTCATGGGAAATGAATGTATAAAAGTAATAATTGGTTATCCCTACGTGAATGCTAAAAAATCCAAAATCTCCCTTTCTCTTTAGTGCTTATCTTGAATTCAGGTAGTTCCTAGCATTACATTTGATTTACAATTTTATTTAGCCTTTTGGTTTCTGGTTGCTCAATGTTGTCTTGACTTCTGGTATTTTGACCCTCAACATTCCTTTTAACAATGACTTCTTACTTTCTTTTCATCTCTCGGACAATTCTCAGTCATAAAAATCCTTCTGGTCTTTGCCATTTCCACAACATCTTCAATCTGTTGTTCTTAAATATTTAACTATGATTTAGGTTAATCTTTGGCTTTTGACGACTCAGATTGATTGCTCTCCTGGTACTGAGTTTTGGCTCATATTGTGAGCACGTTGTATCTTCTTGTCCTTTACTAACTTGTCTGCCATACAAGGGGCAGTCAAAAAATTCCCGGAATTGTGATATAGCGGGAAAATGAGAGATCAGATTACGCACACATTGTTGTGGAGGAGAGTGCTGTATCTCTGTAGACCAGTTACAACAGGTCTGGATTGGTTTCGCAGTGTAGTATTGTCTTAATTACCATTTGAGTTAGACGTATGTATAGTCATTTGGCGCAGTGTTGCAGTTTGAACAACGTGAAAATTGGGGAAATCAGCTTCAGATACACTAGCAGCACTTGCACATGAACTTGATGTTAACAGTTCCACTAGTGTATCTGAAGCTGATTTCTCCAATTTTCACGTTGTTCGAACTGCAACACTGCGCCAAATGACTATACATATGTCTAACTCAAATGGTAATTAAGACAATACTACACTGCGAAACCAATCCAGACCTGTTGAAACTGGTCTACAGATGTGCTGCGCTCCCCTCCACAACAATGTGTGCATAATCTGATCTCTCACTCTCCCTCTGTATCGCAATTTCGGGAACTTTTTGACTGCCCTTCATATTTAAAGAGCTGAGTTGCAAAATCAGCTAAGTACAGGAGACAACTTTTTGTGAAAAGGAGAAAAATAATTTTTAAGTATTTGAAATGATATTTTTAAAATTCTTTTTGCAGAATGCTGGTTGTTACATTACTGAAGGTCAATTGCTGGACATCTCAGAAATCTGAATATTTTACATTTTTGCAAAAATAGGAAAAAAAACGTACTTAGCAGGTTTTGACGCTAAATCAATGCTAATCCATAAACCTATAAGTAGAAACTTTCATCAAAAGTGCGCTGGATCTTGAAATATTTTTATTATATAACAAATGAAATACAGAGCTTTTAGTCTCTAAACTATTTAGCTAAAAAGTAATGCTAAAAGTCATGAATTCCTGTTAAGCATTGTTTAAGTAGTAAATTAAAGTTATAAGCAATCTCTAGAATGTCAATATTCTACATCGTCTTCATCATATATTTCGGTATCACTGTCTGCCATTGGTTTAGTGTTTTTGTTGGCTGTTCCAATGATTGGGAGGTACAACTCTTTAACTTTTTCTGATTGCGGATTGTCCATATTGACTTCCATTTTGCTAAGCAACATTTTAACATCCTTTGCTTTTGCTGGATTAACACAACAATTCAGAGGAAGTGGGTCAGCTGACAACTTTTTTATTTTGCTGCCACGTTTCACAATACTGTGACTGCAAAAGTCACCCGAATACGTGGTCGTTATGTTTATGTTGCTTCTTGTTATTTCCACCACTCGAATTTTTCTCAAGTGAAATGGGAGTTTTTTTTTGCAGACTTTTGCAGTTGCAGACTTGTAGTTAAGCACCTGCTAGTCTCTTCCTAAAACTTTGAGTGTGGCATATTCTGATACCACGTTGTGGTATTCATCAGGAAAAAGAATATTTTCGTATTGGCGAAGCCTTTGTTCAATATGCCCAAAAACTGTCCGGAGGCACGTATGAACGTCCTCATACAGGATAGTACTGCTGAATGATAATGTTTGGGCGACTGCAACCAAAATGCTGCAAGTTGATATTTTTGTTCTGTGCAGCACAGTTATCTGAAAATAACCTTAACAGCTGCACATCCTCTAGGACTTCTTTTGATAAAAAATCCAAGATGGTACTGATGTATTCATTTGAGCTTTTCCCTGCCTGGTTTTCACACCAGGTGTAAATAAATTCAGAGTCGCTATATTGTTTCTTCTTTTCTACGTTTCTTTTCCAATTCTCGGGATTTCTGCTTCGTTTCCTGGGATTTTTTGATTTAGAAATTGGCTCATCAAACTCCATATTTACGTCCGCCATTTTTTATTCACGCGGCGAATGCGCTGAGATGATTGGCTGGTGTACTTAGCAGCTTTTGGAACTAAGCTGGTTATGTATTTAATAGGTTTTGGAACTCACATCAAAATTTCTAGCACTATATTTTGGTACTTAGCAGGTTTTGAAGCCCACTTCAATACCAAGCACATAGCTGACCCTTTGATGAGTCACAACCATGCTTCACCTGAAGTTCGCCAAAAAAGGTACTTAGCAGGTTTAGAAAGTCACCTCTTCATTTTACATTACATTTGAGTTTATGGCTACACCTTAACAAAGTTGAACAATATCTAAAATGGTGCCAGAGAAGTAAATAATGCTGCTCATCATTCTGAAAAGAGTTGGAAGGCCATGTTCAGATAAGTTATAGGTTTATAGGGTCATTATTGTCACATGTACCGAGTACAGTGAAATCCTTACTTACATGTCCCAGTCAACATATAACACATCACCACTCTCTAGCGCCATGATTAGTGAGTAGAACTACCTTACCTCAAAATGTCTTTCTTTTCTACATTAAAAATCTCAGAATTTGAAGCAAATCATTCAACAGTGAAAAAGATTATCAATGAACAATTAAAGAGGTTAAACAAGTAATATCAAAAAACACACATTAAAATAAAATGAATGCCTTCAAATGTCAGTCAAGTAAAGAAGTGTGACAAGGAGGCACGGGCAATTTTTGCTCAAATCAATGGACAAATCTGATTATCTCCCACTGATAATGACTTCTTCAGAGAATTTCTGCTGAACAAGGTCTTCTCTCTTTCTGCTGGTTTAACCTGATGAACAGGATTCTACAAGCTGCTGAATCATGGGGAGTATTTACTGTCACACATAAACTTTATATAATAGAGTAACACTCTGCATTTGGGCCTAACTGAAACATACCCTGAGAGGCGGCCTTTGGGTTTTCAGGCAGATTCCTTATCTAGTCAATATGTTAATTGGTCAAGAGCAAAGAAGTGAACACACAGTTTAAGAGAAGGCATCGTCTGGCATAAGCCTGATGTCACAAATAACTGTGTTTAAAAAATGAAGCTACATTTAGAGGAGTTACTTTCCAAATCACTTTAAAGTCATATACTGTAATTTATTGAGGTTTAATTCAATCGCGTACTGTTTTAGAGTTTTGCACAATAAAAGAATACCTACCTGTATGTTTACTTTATTAGAGGAGTACTCGCTTCTGTTTGCATTAATAGCAAGAAAACATATAAAAGTATTTTTGCTGTGGTGTCTGAAATGGTAGTATTGCTGGCTTGTCAAGATGAAATATCTTAAACTAAAATGGATCAGGAGTGGCATGGTGTCACCTCACAGCTCCATGTACCAGACTTGTTAGGAGTTTGTATGTACTGTGTCTACATGGCTTAGCTTGGGTGTGTTGGGTTGTGTGATAAGTGGTAAACGGTGCTGTGCTGATTTGAAATAAATAATCACGCCCCGGAAGAGTGCAGGCTCTAATTGGGGGCAAGCACACTTTGCTCAGAGGACAGTTGGGGGTGCCTGCCTTAGATCAGATCATCAGATGGAACAAGGACCTGATGACTGTGATGGTTTTATTCTTGTGTTAAGATTTGCATTTTTAATCGCACAGATTCGCAATGTTTTAATGGATTATTTATTTATTGAAAGTATTGAAGCACTGCACTTCTGAACACTTTGTTTTTGACTCTTTTTAATAAAAGCACTTTTACACTTTTATGCACCAAACCCTTGCTATGTGTGTGAGTGTCCTCATCTGTTGGCTCATCAGCGGTTGCGGCTTCAAGAGGCTGCCCGGAAGGACCCGGTGGCATGGAGCCGACCCAAACCTTCACAGGTTTGTGCCTTGTGGCCTACTCTGCTGGGAAAGGCTGGAGTTAGATAGATAGATAGATAGATAGATAGATAGATAGATAGATAGATAGATAGATAGATAGATAGATAGATAGATAGATAGATAGATAGATAGATAGATAGATAGCACTTTATTTGTGTCAAGAAGGAAATTTAGCTTTTTACAGAAGCTCATGAAATATGGAAATATTGTAACCAACAACAACCCCCCTCAAACACATAAGTATTACAAAAAAAAGAAAAAGTGACACATTAAAAAGATGTAGTGCTCTTGCCATTAAAGGAGCCCCTGTAGTGTTTCTTGACACACTTCTGTGAAGTTGGAAAAGCAAAATGGAAGAGAGTGAGGAGAGAAAGGAAAGAGAGTTACTTGTTTTCAATTCTTTTTACCCCCATAATTGTAAGTGCCAATTTAATGCTACTCACATTTGCCGTGATACAGACCATAATGGTATGAAATCTGGGTTAAAACGAAATTCTGAAATAATGCACTACTTTTACTTAAGATTATAAAACATCCCTAAACATTTAGATGCAGTATTACTCTGACCAACCATTAAACTTTATAAGCTGGAATGTCAAAGGCCTTAATCATGATCTAAAAAGGAAAAAAATAACATATTCTCCCATCTCATAGGCCTATAAGCTAAGATAGTATTTTTACAGAAGATTCATTTAATAAGCGAAGACCATGACTGTAAAGAGATTGGGCAGCCAAATGTTTAATTCCAGCTATATAAATAAGACCAGCGGAGTGGGAGTTTTAATACATAAGGCTTCCCCATTTGTAGCATTAGATGCATTATTCGACCCTGAAAGGCACTACTGTCACTGTGATGGATAATTTATTCAATTCAAAAGTAATTTTGATAAATATAGCATACATACCAAATGTGGATGATAGTTAATTTATCTAAAATGTATTTGCAGTCATTACCAATCTTAAGCACTAATAAAATTATAATGGCTGGGGATTTTAATTTCGATTTAAATACAGACCTGGGTAGATCTTCAACTGTAAAGACGAAACATCTACTACCTCAAAGACAATCACACAGTTTTTAATGGATCACAATTAATTAGACCCCCAGAAATTCTTATGTCCAAATTCAAATGAATGCTCCTTTTATTCACCAGTACATTATAACTCATTGCTGTGAATAGCAAATTACCAGCCGTATGGCAGCCACAAAAGTTCTTGATATTAGCACAAGTGTGCATTGTTACCCCTCATTATTTAATAAACTAATAAACACTAATAGTGTCTATCTAGGAGAGGAGTTTCAAACCAGACTGGATGTCTAGAAACTCTATATGACTTTATTACAACAATATACTGGAAGATGGAATGAGGTCTTAAGTAATACAATAAAAGATTGCCTTTATGGAAAGAAGTAAGAAGTCATTGTTGTAAAGGAAGTTTAAATATGAATATATTTAATATATGAATATATATGAATATGAAAATATGAATCATGTCAGAACTACTACTGCAAACAGTAAATGATGAGTACAAGGAAGTAAGTAATGTGTTACAGTAATGAGATACAGAAAGTATCCACAGCTTTGAAATGGGAAATTGTTGGAGAAAATATATCAGAAGTCAATTTAGTTTGTTTTAAGAGTTAAAGGCTTCACTGTAGCAAGTTATAAAAACTTAGCATATCACATGTACAAGATAAGAAATGTGAAATGTGTATTTTTTATGTAAGAACAAAGCAATGCAGTTAGTGAAAAATACATTTTTTTAATGTATCCTTCAGCAGGAGGGAAGCATCATTAAAAAGAAACTGTAGGATCCAGGGTGCTGAGAGAAGGAGGCAAAGAAAATGTTGGATGAGCTATCAGAATAAACCAAAAGAAAGAATAAACAACAGGAAAGCCAGCAGGGGCCTCATGTATAAAATAATGTACACACACCCAAAATGTTGCGTACACCTGTTTTCAAACTCACATCAAGAAGTTTAAAAACTAAACTTGGCATAAAGCTACACACATTTTACACAGTTTTGTAAATGGGCAGCAACCAACGTCAAAGCAGTGCTATTGTTTCTGTGTTGTTTCCCTTTCTTTCTCATAATCACATCTACTGTATGACATAGACTTTATCAAATACACCGAATTGCATATCATTTACAAATTTTAAGGCACTTGATTGTAATCAATCTGTAAAAATGTAATAGTGCATGGAATGGCCAAACTATTCCAAATACCACGGCTGCTTTAGCATTATTAAAAGACATCGCAAATGAAAGAATTAGAATAGAGTGCATATTTAGAGATCATACTGATTTCTTGGTGTCTAAGTTGATTTGGATTTCCAAGAGCCATCCTCTTGGAGCTGTGTGCTGAACTGGGGCCGGCTTTACAAAGGCAAACTTTGAGGGATTGAGCTCTACCTGCTCCTTTTCAAGTTCTGTACACCCTCTGGTTTTTAGCCACAAGGGTTTTTCAATGTGAACTGGCTGACTGATCACATATTTCTCAGTCATCACCGAGTTGTACCATGCCAGTTGTATGGGATGGCTTTATCCGCTTGTCATCCAGAAAAATACAAGGTTTCCATTCACTGTGGTTGAACGGACAAACATCAATGTGTAATTCACAGCAATGTCCGGTTTTCCAAATGTAATCGGAATAATCGAATGTCCACGCATTGCTATTATGGCACCTTCAGAGAATGAATTTGTCTATGTAAATAGAAAGTATTTCCACTCTAAATGTGAAAATAATCTGTAATATGAAAATTTGACTCATTAATGTTGTGGCAAGATATATAAGTGCCTTATCAATAACTGCTGCAGCTCACTGCTCAAACAGTGTGAGCCCTGGAATTCCACTACCTCCTCCAATAGTGTTGACACTCAAGACAGTGGGCTACGACTCCCCTTTTAAAATCTTCTTTGATATCTGAACACTTCTTTTTTATTTTGGACACTGTATGACTTTCTGAACTTGAGCTTTTGAGTGCCTCTGCCGTGCTGTGTCTTTTGTTGTTTATACCACTGCTTAAGCCGCCAAATACAGGCAGTCCCCGGGTTACATACGAGATAGGGACTGTAGGTTTGTATTTAAGTTGAATTTGTATGTAAGTTGGAACAGGTACATTATTTTAATAAGTGCTATTGTTGACCGACTGTAACCAAGTGCTCAGCCAATGAATGATGGAGTTTCACCTCTGTTCTTTACTGTATCACCAGCACTTACATCAGATTTGTGTTTCAGAGACATTCTTGAAGGGTGAAGACAAAAGGTTAAGATGAGCTCTTCTGCACAGCACTGTACACGTTATCACAGCAGGAAGGCACCAGACGTCAACACGTCTGATGTATAGGGTGGTCCAGATCTAATTATGCAATTTTCATTACGCTATAACTTATTCAGTTTATTACATAGAAAATCACCTGAAAAATCCCGGACCATCGAGAAGTGTGCGAACTGACGACATGAAGAATCGTCTTCGTGCAAAACTGGAATCGTCCCCGCATAAATCAAAGTCATCCAGACAATCTGGATATGCATAATTAGTTCTGGGCCACCCTGTACTGATAAGAGACAACTTCCTGCTATGTGCATAACAGTACAAGCAGACTTGCTGTTAAGAATGAATGGGGGCAGCGAGGGGCGGTTCATCATCAGCCCACCTCACAGTCACCTCCACAGCAGCATACTGCCTGCAGTGTCTGCCCCACCACCGCCCCCATTCAACCTGCAGCCATCCGAGGCACACTACAATGCTACCTCCTACCGCCCTGTTCACCCTCAATGGCCTCCGTTCAGCCACAACCGGGTCACCGCTTGCAGCATTACCAGCCGCCCACCGAGAATGAACGAGCAGCCATGTGTGGTGGGCGGGCAGTGAAACCGCTTGCCACCGGGAGCCGCCCAATGGACGCTACCCTGGGCGAGCAACGAAATCACCCCCTCCAGCCTCCGTCCAGCCACCGCTTGCAGCATCCCCAGGCTGAAGATGATGGAGCAGCGGTTACTGAGGCGCATGCATCGCAGCTGCGGCCCCATTCGTATGTCGTAGGTTGGATGTCTGTAACCTGGGGACTACCTGTAGTATGTTTTTCCTTGCCTTCACTTCATTGAGCAGGACCTCCATTTTATTGTCTTTTTTGCATGTGCGTTTGCTATTGTCTTTTATCAAAACACTGAATGGAAGGGGCTATTTATGTTGATTTGCATATTCAAATAAGTATAATTCTCGGAGGAGTTGGGGTGGGGCTGTAGGCACACAAATGTGCATTAAAAATCACTTTGAAGGATTTGTAAAGGGAAAGTGTGTGGAACTTTGCTTATGCACAGTTTTGGGCATCTGAATTTTTTTGTTGCATATGCACATTTCTAGTTTTCTCCATACGCCATGTTTTAGTGTGACGTTTATGCAAGACACTATAAAATGAGTCCCCCTGTGACTTTGATATTTTTAAGATGAGTCTGACTATATTATATTATCTGACTTGAAACATTAGAATGCTTAAATATTTAATTTCTAACATAAAAACACTTCCTCATTTACATTAATCAGGATAAGGAGACTGGCTTTACTGGCAACAATAATTTTTCAAATATACCTTTAGTCAAACTCTGCTTAACGCTTCTAAGGGTGTAATTCTAGTGACAAGTGAATTAGCTAAGTAAACACATAATAGCTAAGTAAGCCTGAAATGGCATTTCATATCATGTTTGGAGTTTAATATGTTTATTTATATTTTTTCATGAAAAAAATAGTGCTAATCTTTAATTGGTCTCATTCCTATCAACCAGGAACACAGCAGCAACCTTGAATTCCCACCAAACACTTGAACTGAATGCTGTGGGAAGGCGGAAAGTAAGAAGCGATAGTTTCAAAGATTCCCACAGCAAGTGAATAAAGCATTAAAATGCTAATGTCATGTTCTACTTCTGAAGCAAGGTCTCGTTGACCAATTAATGAGAATTCAAGTTTCCATGCAATCCTCAGAAGCAGATACCTTACTTTCTCTCAGGACTGGACTTTGCAGTGCCTTGACTCACAATCTTTCATATGATTCAAGCTGTGTTGCTTCACTGCTATAAATGCTTTGGATGAAAGGTCCTCTGAATTTAGAGTGATAACATTTGTACTGAAGCAGTATGGTGGTACATCATTTAGTGGTGCATCTGGGGTATGGACCCCACACCCAGCCATCATCCAAGTTGAGTTTGCATGTTCTCGCTGTGATTATGTGGTTTTTCATTTGGTTAAGTGGAGGCCCTAAACTGGCACTACATGAGTGGAACTTGCAATGTATTGGTTATCTTCCAAGGCTGGCTCCTGACCTTTGCTCAGTGCTGTCCAGTCAGGTTTTGGCCCTCTTTGTCATGGAACTGAATAAGGGGGATTTGAGAATGTTGTTAATGTTGACTTTAGAGGAAATAAAAAATATAATTTGGCCTGGTGGCATACTAGAACTTCCGGCCTTTCATCAGTATCAACAAGCCAGTAGTCTGCCATGCAAGTAATTGAAAGACAGTGTCACTCATATGCAGCCATAAGGCACTTGGGTTGCCTCACATAATAGGTCAGCAGGATTCCCGCATAGCAAACATGACATCTACTGCACAGTAGCTAACCAATGAGGCGGTCGGTCCAAACAGTCGTGTACACCATACGGGTAATGCCCAAGCCTCTATCTTTATCATTTGTGACCAAAGTTACAAGCCAACACACCAGCTCGGCAAGTGCAAGCAACCCACAAAGCACAAAAACTGTTGCCCTTGCCGGTAATTCCAAACAGATTAGAAAGCGCTTTGGTTAATAAATGTTTTTTAATGTAAATGGACCCAACATTTTATAATTAAAAAAATCTGTTTATTTGAAAAAAATCTGTATTATCAATGACAATATTTTTTCAGCAATACACAAAATTGTGTCATAAAAAGTTTTTTTACCATAATCTGTAATAAATAATAATATTATTTTCTTGACAGGAAATAAAACATTTTCTCTTTTTCTTTACAACTTTTACAGTTAAAAATATTGCCACAAGAGTGATTAATAATCATTATACACCTTTACATAAATACACATAATCCTCTATTTATGAATAAACAAATGTTCTAGAATGGCACCTGTGTGGCAAATTTCTTGAAAAAGAAAGCTTTCTTTGAAATGGCATCACATGGTCACTTTTACCCCATCAAACCCAGCTCATCCATCTGTCAAAGCAACTCCAATTTTTATGATTATTGCAGCCATTCCTGAAAGCTCATCTGTGCTATTGATGCACAGAATCCCTGAGATGCTGCCATACTTCTCCCAACCCTGTAGACTTCATAATTATTTTGCATTGAGACACACCGCTCTTGACTATCCCTTTACCCGCTTTAGTTTACTTTCTTAGTTCTCTCAAATTGGCTTTATTGTTACATTGATGAGAACTCTTCATGTGCAGTCCCATTCTTTCTCACACAAATACATGCATACAAACACCCTCACAAACATATATATGTAAAATCCCACATAGCTAAAGCAGACAATAAAAAAACACAAAAAAAAACCAAACACTAAAAACCAAAAAGATGTGACTGACCTTCTTCTATTAATCTTATGTTCATATCTATGATGCAGGATTCCACTCCTTCAGAATTCAGAATGTACAAGACAAAAAGATAACTTAATTAAATAATTTAGTAATGAAGGCACAGTGGTTAGAAGGCACCCTTTGTCCTCTTCATATTAAAGACAGTGACTCTGTGCTATTTAGACACACTGTTGTCTAAATAGCTGGTATTGGCTGGTAGTGTTGCAAAAGTTTCTGAAAATAAAATAAGCAGTAAAACATTTTGTGCTGATTTTGCAGCATTTCAAAGTTCTCTTACTTTCCTGAAAGATAACAGTTAACATCTCAAAGGACACCTTCAAAAGCCATGGAGGCAGGAGTGCAATTACTGATCCAAGTCATTCTTGTCAAAGATTACCTTGGTCGAGAAATATATGGCCACTATACCAATGGCTGAAGCACAGCCCATGTAGGCTGCTACAGAATGAGTAAACTTCACAATGGTACCCATAAGCAGAGAGGGCACCACCTGGGACAGCAGAAAAGCACTGTCGAGGATGGCGAGGTCAAAGCATATACCTCGGTTCACTTGGGGGGTTGTGGCTGCACCGAGTGAGCTGTGATTAACTGTTATGGAGCTGTGAAACTCTGGGGTTGAAGTAGATAACGAAGGACTCGGCATTCCTCCTGGGTGGCCATTAGGGTAGGACGTCTTATGAGATACGGTGTGTCTATTCATGTTGCTGGAACCCTTTTTGTTGTCACTTTGCTGAATGACACCTCCCACTGCTTTGTGTCGTGGAAAGAATATCTGAAAGTATAAACAGAACTCCATTAATAATCTTTGACAGATTTCATTATACTAAGACAAAAGCAAAAAGTTATGTTGATCTCATGCTATAGTGTACAAAAGCAATGAAAACAGAACTTACTGGTACAGGGGCCTCTATCAGGTCTTTTGAGAACAGTCAGCAAGTGGAAATACAGCAGGGGAAGAAAAAAAAGCAGAAAATGAGGAAAAGAAAATAAGAAAGAGACTAGAGGGAGGAGAACATGAAAATATACTAATAGGAATAACGATAAGAATGATACAGAGAAAACGGATAAAAATCAGTGCTCTAGAAAAATAACAAAAGTTACCAGACTCTTCCCATTAATCACATTACAATTCTCTGAGAGCTACTTTGTATTTTAATAACCAGAAGCAGTTCCCTTTGTGCACTAAGTGAAACCTCTCCTTCTCCCAGAAGATGACAAAAATGGCACCAATTTATGAAAACCTACCATGTGATCTGTCAACCCAAGGAGAAAATGCCTGTTCCCACTTATATAATGAACAATACTTTTTGTCTTGCAACAAGGCCCTTTGACAGGGCTACACTTAAGTTGTAATGTGTAACTATTTCATGATTAGTTTTAATGAAAGGGGGCAGGGGGATCTTGCAGCCAGTGTTGGGGAGCATAAAAAGAGTAGTTACATTACTCATACTTAGAAAAAAAAAGTAACTAAATACGTAATATATTATTAAAAAATGTAATGCATTTCAAGCAGTCTATTACTTGTTTTAGAATGTGATATGTTACAAAAAGTGTATTACTATTGCATTACTTTTTTTTGTCTTTTGTATGAAAAACTGTGCATTTCACTGGCCAGCATTTGTTATTAAACACATACTGTATATGAACATCCCAAAATTAATTAGATTCGCTGACTACATTCATTCTTTTAAAAAACAACTTAAAACTCATCTATTCAGGAAGGTTTTTAACTTAACTTAACTTAACATTCTGCCTTTTCTTTCAGTTTACCTCTCTGTCCAGGTGCTCAGGATAATTTGTGTGTCTGTTATATCACAAATTAGGTTATTTGTTAAATTTTTCTTTTAGTATTGAATTTAGTATTTTACTCTGGTTTATTGTTCTTTATTCTATTTAATGCTTTGTTATCTGTTTCATTGTTCTATTCAGGAAAACATATTCAATGTTACATATACCCTGCTGTTTTTTTTTTTCTAAGACTCTGTGAAGCGCCTTTAGCATGGGAAAGGCACTATATAAATAAAATGTATTATTATTATGAACCCTTATGAAAGTCACCAGCAACACAGTCAAATTTGACCATTTTCTCATGTTTTATAAATATATTTAGTCCTTCATGTGGTCTGAAGTAAATAACCGACTTTCCGTCTCCAACCCGTGCCCCCAAAGATTCATGGTACGAACACTGCTCGCTGCATGACCAGACCACGCTCTTTCAATATATCTACCGTGCATTGCTGGATGAAATCTAAACTGTACACAGCACACTCTTTTCTAATTGGCTGTGCGACTAAGCTCTGCAAAGTACCAGCATGCCATCCACAACATTTGCTTCTTGCTTTATACCAAGTCCTGCTGTGATAATGGCTGCCTTTATATGACCTTGGGTGGATTAAATTTACCACTCAGCACATGCAGGATTGAATGTTTAACTTAAAACTTCTGTTTTGTTCGTGCCACTTGATTGCACACTATGGATGTACTTAACCTAATCCTTACTAGCTGTCACCTAGTCTTGCAGGGCCAGATGTGATTCTCAAATGAGAATACACATCTGGGGACAACCTGTTAAAAATGTTGCAGTGAACAACAGAAAAATCCACCCCTGAAAAGGCTGCACCTATGGTGCTTCTTCCTAAAACACTGTGCACTTTAAACTGCCAGGGTTACAGGGAGAGAATAAAAGAAACTGAAACAAGCACTTGACGCTTTGAGAAAATATTTAGCTAAAATTGCTGTTATCAGTTTAGGATCTCAGTAGCACAAGGTAGCAGAAGCTTAATGATTAAGATGTACATTTTAAGGAGCACTGTGGCAGAAGACAGACAGACAGACACACACACACATAGACCACTGTAGCTACTTGGTTGCATGCATTTAACAAATGCTTCTGTCTGCTACAATATCGTTTCATTTTGACATTTTCATTATTACAGTATATGGTATTACAATAGCAAATTGAGCTTAGAGAAGCATTTTGGTTTGTGTATAGTGCATGTTAAAATGCTGCTGCTGTATTCTGGCACAACATACTTGCATTACCAATTAGACAGTACTGTTACTTTAGTTATTCATTTATACGTGTAGTCAGAAAGTGGTTAAGTAACAGCTTCAATCAAGCTGTTACTGGTGTTGTTAAGTAAATTTACTGATTCAGGTGGTTTGAGTAACAAACTCTTCATCTCCTGTGGCATATTTTGCAAATCATATTTTTGACATTGACTCTTACAGTATCAACATTAACTGTGAGCAACTGAGAGCACACACACACACACACACACACAGCTCCTGTTACAATGTAACATTCACTTTTACCACTATTCCATTGATATCTTCAAATGCCAATGTATAATCTGATGTTACAGAAAGGTTTTTCCCTTCCAACAACGTGACATCTTTTAAATGATATCTGAATGAGATATTAGGAGTACTTAGCTATAAGATACAGTAACTAAAAGAGCCTGATTGACTAAACTGTCTTTTATTTTTTTTCTTATGTCCTTTTAACGAGTGTGGAGCTGGTTTACAACTTGTACTCATCAAAGCAGGTAGTTCAAAAACAGGATCAGAAAATGCAAACATAAATGCTACTCGCATATAAAACATTGTTAATGCTTTTAAATTTGTGTGCTGACAGGCCACTTAAAAAGGTCATGATATGATAAAAATGAATCTTTGAAAACCTGTATTGATAATATAATGATCAGAGGTCACTGCCTGTGGCCACTGCTATTTTTAATAGATATAAACTATCTAGACAAGAATAGGATGGTTAATTTTGAAGACGTTACCCAACTAGGTGAAAGGGAAGATAATCTTGAATCAACTAAATTGTCACGGAAGGACTTAATAATAATAACAATATAAGGTGCCTTTAGCATTGAAAAAGTGATATATAAATAAAATGCATTATTATTATTATTGTTATTATTATTATTAAATTGACACAGAAGGACTTGGACAGCATACAGGCTTGAGCAGATTTGTGAAAGATGAAATTTAATGTAGTAAATGTAGTGCACTTCAAAGAGAAAGTAAAAATGTTATCTTTAGTTACATGATGAAAGGTTTGAAAGTTAAAAGGACCTGGGAGACACAGTGGACTTGTCATTATCTGCATCCTGAGAGTGTTCAGTAGCCATTAAGAAGGCTAATAAGATGTTAGGGCTAGTACAATGTGTGAGGTACCAGTCAGAGGCAGTTTTGCTTAAACATGAGAATGTACTTTTGAGGCCTATTCTGGAATGCTGTGTTCAGTTTTGGTCTCCATATTACAAAAAAAAAAAAAACATAGCAGGGCTAGAGAAAGTCCAGAAAAGAGCAATTCGGCTGATTCTCAATCTGAGAAGAATGAGCTATGAACCTTTCCAGTTTAAGCACAGATTAAGAGATGACATGAACCAATCAAAGTTTATAAAATTATGAAGAAAATTAGTAAAGTGGATACCAGATTGTTTTAAATTAAGATTATTCAACAGGAAAACAGTGACACGGAGGAAATCTTTAAAAGTGTATACTTTGCACAAACATTAGAAATATTTTCTTTACATGGAGAACTAAGACTATCAGATCAAATTTCACTATTTAAATATAACTAGAACATAACTGAAAACATCTAAGGCAAAAGCTGACATTAAAATGTAAACGGACAGTTGTTTATTTTACCTGTACACTAAATAGACACTGGGTTACTTCAGGCATGCTATGCCATATTGAGATATTTTACAGGTCTGTTTTTGCACATCACTTCTGTGGTCAGCCTCTTTGTATTTTTAAATGCTTAGCTTGTATTGTCATCAATAAAATAACTTTCTGTGTCTTAAAAATACCCCCTCATTAAGCAGTTTGGAACAGATTTTTCTACCTCACCACTCTGCTGTTTGATCTGCAGCTGTACTAAGAATAAACAGAATAAGCCCTGTTGGGTTATATGGCAGCCACTATGGAGAGCTGCAGAGCCCTACTTTGGGCTTTCACCACAACTGGGAGTGATTGTGGACCTCCCAAATGAGCCACATGGAGTACTCCCAGGTGCAGCTTAAATGGAGCTGCCTGCCTTCATTCTGTTAGCCAGAATCAGGAGGAAAAAGAACAAAGCTTGTTAGAGAGGAGCAAAGGCAAAGGGACTGAGATAAAGTGAAAGAAGAAAAAAAAACGCCCCTTTATTGTATTAGGTGCTGGGACTGTGCAGATGGGGGACGATTGGAAAATGTTTCCCCTTATAAATAAGAATACCCATATAAATAAAAACGTGTGTTGTGCTTGAACGTTGAATATATATATGAGAGACAGAGAGAAAGAGAGACAGAAAGAGACAGACAGAGAGAGAGTGCATAACTTTTACATTTAAATATATTTGAATTTTTAAATAAAATATTCAAACCTCAATTTTTGGCTAATTTCTCAGCCCAGCAGAGAACTATAGACACATAAAAAAAATTACTAAGTGGGACCTTCAAAATTTTATTCATTGTAATTTTGGAAAATTAGTAAAATAGAATTGGGGAGCTTTGCTGGGCTGAATGGCCTGTTTTTGACCAAATTGTTCTACTGTTCTATTGTTAATGGTAGGCTATTGAATTTGATCAAATGGAATTATTATTAGTTATGCTGTGGCCCATTATTTTTGTCCACTCCTAATGTTTATGATGAGTTGGTACCCAAGAATATTCAAAGGACTGGGCTTGGTTATCAGATTAGTAGGCTTCACTGCATTGGCTAGAACCCGCTGTTCATATACTGTACCTGCTTCTCACTGTGATACAAAGACGTCAAAGTGTAAGGCAGAATCTGAAGGGTGCAGAAGGTGTAACCTGTCAAACCAGCCATGGCTGACACAAGAATGATACTTTGAGACAGACACATGACTAGTGTGGCGAAGACAAGGAAGGTCACGCTGCTCAGATAGATGATCTTTGTGCCCAGTTTTTTAACCAGCTTCTCCATGAAAGTAGAAAACACCAGTGAGATTGCACATTGCAGAAAAAGCCCCAGGCTGCCCATTCGAACACCTAAATGAAAATAAGAAAATGAATGTTGGTGAGGTAAAGGCAGGCATGTTTTCTCTGGGTTTTAAAATTAAATTGAAAATAATACCTTCATCATATCTTTGTCTTTCTTCACTACCAGGCTTGGCATTGGGAACACCCTTGTAAAGTCCCTCTCCAACAAAGTCTGTATAAAACATGATGAAGGTCATAAGAGCCATCCAGCTGCACAGCTCCGCTATAAACAGTTGCCGGATAACTTTGGGTGTCCGTCGAAATAGCTGACTTAGCTGAGGTACCACTGAAAGGCAACTTTTCCCTGAAGACAGCAGGGTACGTGAACGAAACAGTGGTAGGCAGTGGTAAGTGCACATTTCTCTTTCAGAGATCTCCTGCGTTTCTGTTTTGAACACCTCTTCTGAGACAAACATAGTGCCCATCAGACAGACTAGGAAAATAACAGTGAGAAGCAGAAACAGGAATGCCTGTGTTCCACCTACAAATGGAACTAAGGGGCTGTTGTTCCAATTTATGGCTGGCAAAAGATACCCAATACATCCTCCAAGACTGATCATGAAAGAATAGACAGAGAAAGCTCGTTGACACTCGTCTCCATTCTGAAACAGGTCAGACACAAGAGCTTCTAAAGGAGTAAAACAAGACTGTCCACAAAACTCCATTAGACAGATGCCAATGATAAGGAGTGTCACCTCCAACCCTTGGGTCTTTATTGATAACCATTGGGCTAGCTGAGATACATGGGGGATAATCAGCAGGCTCAGAAAAACCCCTGCGCATAGCATCCAGATAAATGGCCGCCTCCGTCCAAAGCGTCCAGTCCAGTGATCGCTGGCAGACCCAATAAGTGGAACGAAGATTAAACCCAAGATTGGTCCAACAGCTGTTATAAAATAAAGAAGCAAGACAGAGAGTTGAAACTGTGATTTGATAAAATGTATTTCTAAAGGTAAACAAACTTCAAAGATTAAAAAGAGTTAGGTGGAGAACTTTGCTTCTTGGTACAAAGAGATTTTTTTCTGCAACATAACATCAACAAAAGCAAAGAATTGGTTATTGAGTTTTGCTGCACCAAAGTGCCTCTATGTCCAGTCACTCTTCAGGGTGTTCATGTGGAGGTGGTACACTGCTACAAGTACTTGGGTGTCCGCATAATAGACAGGCTGGACCAGTCTTATAACACAGAGAACTATATGGAAAAAGGACAGAACATACTATTTTTTTTTTTTAAATAAAAGCAATATAAATAAGTGATTTGATAAAATGCAGTTGTAAAGGGAAAATGAGAAAATGTGGATAGTAACATCCTTTACATGTTATAAAACTGTATGATGGCAATACATCTTAATTATACCTCACTCTGACTCTCTTCTCATTAACAAAGTCAGAGGTTTTCTTCTTTTGTGTAATATTTTGTATTGAATTTCCCACACCCAGTCCCTTTGAAATTCTGAACTGTATTAAAACAGATTAGAAAATATTATGTTATTGTATCGATGTAAGAAGTTTTAGGTGCAGGTTTGAATAATTTTGGAAGTGCTCCGGTTATACTATAATTCCTATATATCAACTTAGAACTGCTTTTTAATAAAAATACGCCCTCAGAGTAATTGCCAAATACATATTGATAAACTTATTAGCTCTTCAGACAGTAGCCCAACTGTGGATTGTGAAATCATACCGAGCTTCCCTTGTGTTTTTCTGACTTACTTTCACAGAATGTTACAAAACTAAAAATGACTACATAGTGAAACAGTAACAGACCTCTCACATTTAACTCTTTGAGGACTGAATATTTTTTCCAAAAAACATAGTTTATGAAAAGCAATGGTTTCACACAGAAATCAACATAAAACGTCTGTCGCTGCATGCCAAGAATGTGCGTCAGGCTTGCTGCCAGGCTGTCTTTGCGTGGCTGGGGAGGCAGCAGCAGTGGTCACGGTCACAGTGTATTGCAATCTGGTTTCTACCTCTTACCATTGTTAAGTGGCAGCCCTCCTGGCTAACAGTGTCGTGGGTGTGTTCAGCTACATGAACCTGTTCAGCACCACGATTAGATGGGGACCAGTCAGCTGAAGCTGGAACCTCACATTCGTTTTCTATCACTTGTATCAAAATCGGAGTCTAGCAAGTCATAGTCCAGTTCAGAGATAACAGGCAAAACTTCATCCACGGAGTATTTTGCTTTACACATTCACTTTGATCTCTCGCTATTATGTCAGTGTCATTTTTGCGCCTTACTACTTATGGAAGCGCAAGAAATCTCAGTCAAATCAATGAAGCTAACTTTTCTTCTTGCAATGAGAGTCCAACTAAAACATAATGGTTGGCTTCTAATCCACCTTAAAATGTTTATACTGTAGTTGAATGGCCAAGTCCTCTAAGTTTGAAAAAAACAGCTCCTGCACTCAACAAGTGACTAACTGCAAGTTCAAGACTTTACTCGGCTTTCCAATGGCACACTGTAGACAATAAAATGTATGTTAAAAATAAATATGAGTAATCCAGAGAAGCCAATTAAAACTGGAAATCATTCATTTCTATACTGCCATTGCATACATTCCTTCCTTCAGTTTAGAAACCTGTAATGTAAAATTATTATCTACAAGAAATTCCTTTGCATGCTTTCTTACCAAGGACCATCGTCATAAACTGTTCTGATACTCCAGCCTCAAGCAACAATGGAGGCACATAAGTGGTGCCAGTCGCCATGCAGACTTCCAAGCCGAAAGTCAACATGTTGACTAAAAGTAGCTGCATCTTGCGGTTTTGCAGCAGAGGCACATGCCACAGCACCATGTCCGTGAGTTTTCTTACAGCCTCAATGTAGCTGAAAAAATCAAAGTTCTTATGTCATCTGAGATTACATGTGGCCCCTGGTGAAGAATCAACTTTGTGAAAGGCAAAGCATAAATCTCCATTGCTTGATGTTTCCAACATGTCAAAATATCCATGCGTACTACCACTTCTTTTCATGATACTCTTTCCTCATCTTTGGTGATGTGGTTCTGCAAAACAAAAAAAAATATGTAGCATATTTTATGAAGTACACTTCCTCAAAACATAATATTTAGTAAGAGTCTGTTACATTGGGAGTGTACAAAATGCAAATACAGGCTATAATCTTGTAGTACACTATGATAGCTGCTTCAGGTCAATACTCCCTATCCATTCACCTGCAAGATTTCCTTTTCTAATATGAAAATGTGATTTGAATACCTGCCGGAACATGAGACAAGTACCTGACTGGCAAACAAGGGCAGACAAAAATGAAAAATAACTACATGCTTATAACCCAATATTGCCATCATTGGCAAGAGGGTAAAATTGAAATATATATTTCCGATAAGGGATTCAAAATAAAAAAGCATGTATGGGATGCAATTTCCCACACCATTCAAGTACTATATCAACAAATTTCATCAGCATTCAGTATTCTTCTCATCATTACACAATAACACCATAACACTCATTCTCAAACCCACCCAATCCAATTCAGTGTCATGGGGACCACACCTTATCTGTGAAATCCATGAGATAGCAGATGTAGCACTGCTTCACCTCATCTCAAAAATATGCACTTTACTTTTCCTATTGCAAATAATCTCTGAACTGGTTATTGATTTGCAACAGACTGAAGTTTTGGCGTGGCACAAGTTATCATTGTTTGTGCTAGGCCTTTCTGCAGAAAAGAACTTGGCAGATTGCTGTACATACCATCCCCAAGAGAGTTAAAAGTGTAAGATGATAAGGAGTTTTAGAATTTCTTATATAATGTAACAGTACTACCAATCATTTAGTTCAAGACAACTCCTTGAACATGAGGCAGATAGAAGCACTGTTAATAAAACTAAGATGACACTCTAAAGCAGGGGTGAGCAATGTCGGTCCTAGGGGACTGCACTGGCCCAGGCCTTCTTACTGTGAGGCAGCAGTGCTACCACTGTGCCACTGCAACACTATGCCACCCAGTATTAAGATGGGAACAAAAAATTATCTTTGGAAACCTCAAAGATATCTGTAGATAAGGAATCAGATGTAGAGGGCATCTGAGTTGTGTATGTATTTAGTTGTTGTAACTTGTGAGGGGGCATTTGCTCATTATTGTGTACTAGTGAGGAATTTACTGTACACTGTCAGGGGAGTACTTTTTATAATTTAAAAATGGAATATCACTTGTAATGTTGCAGTGCTTAAATCCACATAAAAAGTTGAAAAATTCAAAAATCTACGAAGAGGCAAATTTAAACAATTTCTGTTCTCAAATAATAGGATACAATTAAGGTAGTTTGAGCATCTAGTAAGGATGTCACAGAGATACTCACAAGATACAGTTAGTTTATGTACTACTAGCTGTTCTACTCTGCTTCACCTGGACGAGTGATAAAATGTACACAATATGTGTAAAATACACATTTTGATCTCCTCATTGTGGCAGAAAAACACTTATTTTTTTAGTATTATTTAGCATCTAGTGCTTTTGAGCTTATTGCACACTTTTTTCCAAGAGACCAAGATTCTCCGATTTTACTGTGAAATTATGTGTAAGATGTAGAGAAATAGAAATCATTTATCAGCAATTCATAGAACAGTAATAATAATTATACAATAAAAAACAAATATATTGAAATGTAATAAAGTGTGCATCTCGGTCGCACAGAGACAAATGAGGATCAAGTGGCACATGCCACCTCAGCCTCCCTGAACACCCGTGGCAGAACTCCATGAAACGGCCGCTCCCTCTCACTCCCGTCATCTCAAAAGAGTTCTGTTACCCCAACTCAAGCACAGATCTTGTCACACATGGGTTGTTTGCTCACTTATTATTTGCCCTAGAAAGAACTGAATATGATCTTTTTTGTTTTTTCATAGGATGCACATTCAGAAAAAAGAGAATGGATTTCTGATATGATGACCTGTTAAAGTGTCATTGAACAAAATAAGGTAAAAATTTCATTCTTTTTCAACAAGCTTAAATATTTTTAGATTCCCAATAATTGTGGTCAATGTAAACACCTGAAATTGGTGTTACACAATCATTTCTAATTCTTTTGAAGAAAAAATCAAGTAGATATGTTCTGAAGATATTGAAGTTAAAAGGTGCAAAAGTCCAGCAAAATGGCAAATTTTAGTGAGGTTGCCTTTGTTTTTTATATTTATATTTATTTGTGGAAAATCTAAAATTTTATTAACCTAGATTTTAAGTTAGACAATACCAAGGGTGACCAGATTTTCATAATCCTAAAACGAGATACAACTTATTAATCAAGCGATCAACAATTAATTTAAACGTGTATTAAATTAAAGAGAGAGTGCATGCAGAATAAGTAGTGGGTTGAGAGCCTTTGGTTTTTTGAAATGACTAACGTGTTAAAAAGTGACATTTTGTTACAAGTCAAATTTTTAAATGAAGTGCAGTGCAAAAAAACATGACTGTACTGGAAAAAAATAGGACAGCTGGCAGCTCTAACTATAGATGCAGTGGTGTTGATGTGATGCTCTAATAAACAGACAGTTTTATATTCAGTTTTATACAGTGCCTGAAATAGATATATATACAGTACATCCAGAAAGGTTTCAAAGTGCATCACTTTTTCCACATTTTGTTATGTTACAGCCTTATTCCAAAATGGATTAAATTCATTTTTTTCCTCAGAATTCTACACACACCCCATAACGACAACGTGAACAAAGCTTACTTGAGATTTTTGCAAATTTATTAAAAATAAAAAAACTGAGAAATCACATGAACATAAATATTCACAGCCTTTGTTTAATACTTTGTCGATGCACCTTTGGCAGCAATTACCAAAGCCTCAAGTCTTTTGGAATATGATGCCACAAGCTTGGCACACCTATCCTTGGCCAGTTTCGCCCATTCCTCTTTGCAGCACCTCTCAAGCTCCATCAGGTTGGATGGGAAGCATCAGTGCACAACCATTTTAAGATCTCTCCAGAGATGTTCAATCAGGTTCAAGTCTGGGCTCTGGATGGGCCACTCAAGGAAATTCACAGAGTTGTCCTGAAGCCACTCCTTTGATATCTTGGCTGTGTGCTTAGGGTCGTTGTCCTGCTGAAAGATGAATTGTCGCCCCAGTCTGAGGTCAAGAGCGCACTGGAGCAGGTTTTCATCCAGGATGTCTCTGTACATTGCTGCAGTCATCTTTCCCTTTATCCTGACTAGTCTCCCAGTTCCTGCCGCTGAAAAACGTCTGCACAGTATGATGCTGCCACCACCATGCTTCACTGTAGGGATGGTATTGGCCTGGTGATGAGCGGTGCCTGGTTTCCTCCAAACGTGACGCCTGGCATTTACACCAAAGAGTTCAACCTTTATCTCATCAGACCGGAGAATTTTGTTTCTCATGGTCTGAGAGTCCTTCAGGTGCCTTTTGGCAAACTCCAGGTGGGCTGCCATGTGCCTTTTACTAAGGAGTGGCTTCCGGCTGGCCACTCTACCATACAGGCCTGATTGATGGATTGCTGCAGAGATGGTTGTCCTTCTGGAAGGTTCTCCTCTAACCACAGAGGACCTCTGGAGCTCTGACAGAGTGACCATGAGGTTCTTGGTCACCTCCCTGACTAAGGCCCTTCTCCCCCGATTGCTCAGTTTAGATGGACGGCCAGCTCTAGAAAGAGTCCTGGTGGTTTCGAACCTCTTCCACTTACAAATGATGGAGGCTATTGTGCTCATTGGGACCTTCAAAGCAGCAGAATTTTTCTGTAACCTTCCCCAGATTTGTGCCTTGAGACAATTCCTTTGACTTCATGCTTGGTTTGTGCTCTGACATGAACTGTCAACTGTGGGACCTTATATAGACAGGTGTGTGCCTTTCCAAATCGTGTCCAATCAACTGAATTTACCACAGGTGGACTCCAATTAAGCTGCAGAAACATCTCAAGGATGATCAAGGGAAACAGGATGCACCTGAGCTCAATTTTGAGCTTCATGGCAAAGGCTGTGAATACTTATGTACATGTGCTTTCTCAATTTTTTTATTTTTAATACATTTGAAAAATCTCAAGTAAGTTTTTTTTTACGTTGTCATTATTGGGTGTTGTGTGTAGAATTCTGAGGAAAAAAATGAATTTAATCCATTTTGGAATAAGGCTGTAACATAACAAAATGTGGAAAAAGTGATGCGCTGTGAATACTTTCCGGATGCACTGTATGTTAGCGTTAGCTTTGAAGTTTGTGATCCAATAATATTCTTTCAAACAGCATAAGCATGATGAAAGTCTGTACATGCAACACTGCCAGTACATTACTAAAAATTGAGAAGTGCTGGTACCAGCCCATTTCAGGCCCTGCATGCAAAGAATTTGCTAAACACCAGTGAAGTTGCAGTTCCAGCTTACTAAGCATGGGTTGAGTTCTGCATGTATATCAGTGACCACCCAGAGCATGTTTAGATGACTAAAGAGAGAAAATGTTCCTTGGGTGGCAGAGATTTGAAAATTCTGAACAGAAATCATACTCCAGGACAAGCAAGGGTTAAATGATTAGGCAAACATTCCTTTAAAGGGCAAAGGCAGAAAAACTTTTTAAATACATTAAAAAAAGAGTCTTGTTTAGTTTATTTATTTGTTTGTTTGTTTTAAGTATAGACATACTGCAACCTCTGGATGTTAAATAGGTGTCTATATGTCATCAACTGAACGGGTGTTCAGTGAAACACTACAATGACTGGATGACAAACATGAGGTGAAACACTACAGGACATCATCAGAATATTACAGAAAGAACAGAAACTAAATCAAATTAATTATCAAACAAATAACATCTTGAAAATTCAACAAAAGCACAATAATACACAAAAAAATGCTTAGAAAACAGTACATTTTAGTAAGAGATGTAACTCTCTCCAGGTAGAGTCCAGATCTTTAGAGTGAATTATTAACATGCTATGGCAAAAGAGAAGTAGCATAGGAGTGGCAGATAAGAAACTGAGGAAAACAGTGAAGGCAGGGTGTCAGGTTTCTGAGCAATATATTTACACTCATTATGATTCATTACCAGTGTGAATATTAATAATAATAATAACACACAACAAAGTAAATAAGAAGTGTCTTTCCAGAGAAACAGGATTCACAAAAGGTTAAAGCAAAAAAAAAAGACTGAAAACATCCAAATATCAACAGAATATAATCAAGAAACCTCTGTGGGTTCTGTGTGTATGTAAATACAGTTACTCATTAAAGTTGCCATAGAAGATCACATATATTATATAATGTAGAATAGATTTTTATTTTCTTTTTAGAAAAAAAACCTTTGGCTTTATAGAGATTTCCTGTTCAGCTATGAAATAAATAAAAATGAGTGTGCCCTGTGGTGGACTGTCATCCTGTGCAGGTCTGATTCCTATCTCTCAATCACCTAGTGCTGTTGGGACTAGCTATAATACTCTGTGATGGAAAAACCTGGTTTTGGAAAATGAATGGATTGACAGGCTATTAAAATAAACAAAACACACATAAAAATGTGGGTACCAGCTGTTCTGATTGCTTTGACTTAGTGACCTTTGAAATGTTTAGATCCTGTCTAGACATTTAAATGAAGTTTTTTTATTTTAATAAAAACCAAGGAAAGAAAACTCAAAGAAGTCAAAACACATTGTAATGGTCCATTTTCCAATAATCTCCACTACACAGGTGAGAGCATTCCAGACAGGAAAAGGAATTGCGGCCAGTTTCCACCAGCTCAAACCAGGCACATGCAACCCCACTGGGCCTTTTCACAGGATTACACTGCTTACCTGAGTAAAGTGTGTTTATGCATGTGTGTGCATATGTATGTGGGGGTTGGAAGATTTTTTTCTGATGATCTGAGAAACCCGCCAGAATCTCCTGTTGGGGAAAGCCATTTTAGACAAAAGACACAATTAGACTATTGTCTGCTTTCAGCTGGGGATGCCATCAATGGGCTCTAATTATCTCTTTGTTAAATAGTCACTAGCTCTGCAGAAGATCAAAGGTAAAGGGAGAGGCTCTGGAGGAGTCCTGTCACATGTTTGTCAGCATTCCTTCATATAAAGGTGTGGTTAAAGCATCCCTTGGTTTTCATCAGGGCCTTCTGTTGGTGATAATAGAGATTATGGCAGAAAATCCCCTAGCACACATTGTGATTTATATTCTAATCCAGGCTGAAGACAATTGAGGACAGTGATAAAAGTAGTAGGATTCACAAGACTTATTCATAAAGCATAGCTTTTATTTAGAGTTCCACGCTGCATAATTATATTTATTATTCTTATGTCCTATATGTAACACATTATATTTTTACATTAAACTTCATCAGTAAACATATCTGCCTAAATCTGAATTTTGTCCAGGTTAATATGTATGGTATTTACTGACGTCATAGTATCTATTAATCCACCTAGTTTTGAGGCATTTGTAGATTTAACTAATTTGTTAGATGCATTTTTATCTAAATCTCCTACTTAATTTAAACAAGGCAGTGGTCTAAACGATCAGCCTGGCAGAACACCACTTTAAAATCAGCTATTTCAGAAAAAGTTCCATGTGCGATAACATGCTATTGTTGGTGCTTAGCATATTCTGCATGCTCCTCTCTGATTCCTGCTTCTTTTATATGATGAAGCATTTCTTTGAGGCTCAATATTTTTAAATCCTTATAAATAATATATGTCTCCACTATAATCAAACACTTTGTTGCTCCTCATGTGTTATATTTCCTGGATATTAGTGAAACATCCATCCATTATCGAACCCGCTATATCCTAACTACAAGGTCACGTGGGTCTGCTGGAGCCAATCCCAGCCAACACAGGGCGCAAGGCCGGAGACAAACCCAGGGCAGGCCGCCAGCCCACCACAGATTAGTGAAACATGATGTTTATTAATTAAAGTTATTTTAACTGTCCACTAACAGGTCTGGGCACATTTTCTTTTTGTTCTTTTATTTATACTAGTACAGTTTTCCACAAACCCACATCGTCACACCACTGTCTCAGACTTTACACATCCCAGCAACATTAAAATTTCACCCTGCTATCCAGAAATACATAGTATAGAATTGGATACTATACCATCTGACTTTTAAATAGTTTATACTCCGGGGCCATTAAAATATTTGCTCTTATAGAGTCATCTGCTTAACCTGTGACCACTATGCTAGCACCTGCATTACCAATCACTTCACACAACTGATTCAGAGTTACTGGCCACATTCATAGCAGGAATATAATGCTTTACTCTTGCAGTGCCTTTCATGATGAGCATGCAACTCAAATATAAAATAAATCAAACAGTGCAATGAGTAAACTATACATTGGAGTAGATACAGTATGAACATTCAAGTTGACAAAATAGCAAAATTATAAAGATAAGGTATTAGGGGATATTTGCTGGTGACACAGTGAAAGGACAGAATATCAAAGGCCAGTTTTTTCTTTTAAATACAGCTGAGCCACTGTGTTTTAACTCAGTGGTTCTCAAACTCAGTCTGATGGCCCCAGCATGGCTGCAGATTTTTATTCATTTATTTATTTTTTACCTCTATTTTATCTCATTTAATTTGCTGTTTTTTTTTTAACTTCTCTTATACTGCATTCAGAAATATTTCATATTTGTAAGACATTTTGAAATATCTGTATTTGGCTATCGCTTTAAACATAATCTTTTTTGATGTTTTCATATTAATTAGCCTTTGCTCAGTTTGGCCACTTTATTCTATCCTAATGATGACAATTAACAACAAGCAGAGTAGACACTGAATGTCGAAAGGCTGCTACTACTACTTATTAACACACCCATTACTAAATAATGGATAAAATAACCAGAGCACCCAGAATATCAAAATGAAAATCATGATTATGGTAAAAATCTTAAAAAACAAATTAGAAAAAACACTAAAATATCACCATATAACATGTGTAACGCTTTGTGTGTTATAATAAATAAATATTTATCAAAGTTTTAATTCCTATATTGACTCCAAAACATAAAAACTGTGAAGTAACAGATTGCTAGGAACCCAATTAAAAACAGACATTGCTGGAATAAAAACCTGCAGCTATACTGGGTCCCCATGACTGAGTTTGAAAACCAGTGTTAATTTATCAAAAACTCTTTTTAAGCTTTGCATCAAACTGAACAGGCAGCATAAATTAAAGGCAAAATAGCACACATGCACATTTACCAAGGTAGGATGTACTCTTCCTCTTGTTTTCATTGTATCACTTTCTACTGTAGCTATGAAACTCCTTAAGCAAACTCACCACTGTTTAGGAGTGACACAGGAATGCAGCTGTATTATTATATCAACTGGCTGAACAATGTCAGCACCTGGTATTGCAGCTATGGTCTGAGAATATGATGAGAGTGCTGGGTATGTAAGAAACTTTGTGTTACATTGTGTTATGTGTGAACACATTAAACAAACTCCATATGGCAGACAAACTTGCCAATATTGCCACTTTGAAGATATGTGTGAACTATCCCTATTATAGAATGGCCATTTTCAGAACCTCACAATCTTAATAACCCCTAAAATGCATCACTTCATACTACCATTATTGGAAAAATAAAAACCTTTTTTGTAACACAGTGCAAAACATATTTTATGTTGCAGTTTCTGAATATAATATTAAAATTAGTTCCAAAAAGAATGTGTGCATGTGTGTGTGTGTTGGTAAAAGAGAGTAATATAAACATAACATAAGCTGTTTAACTCAGTATAAAGTATGTCATGCTTTATATCATGGTAGTTATTCTAATTTTCTACTCCTCCTCGCCCTCCTACTTCTCTCTTTCTCTTTTCCATTGTCCTTTTCATTGCTACTTTTGATTGTTTTTTACTTTTCTTCTGTGTATTACGTCTTACATCAGATATTATCCCTACTTTAAATCTCTTCCACTTGTCACAACTTTATGACTTTCTGGTCTTCAACCTTTATCCACAGTTGCTTTGCCAGAACATTTGTGACTGCAAATCCTTTTATGTCTGAAAACAATTTTAAATTTGTGTAACCTTAAAACTCTTTCCATGGAGCTGACACATATTCTGGGGTCATAGCCTTCAGAAGGCACATTCACTCATCACAGGATCTGTGAACTTGGGGCCACTATGCCAATCTATAGATGTAAATTAATTATAAGATGGGGTTTGACTTCCTGCTCAGAACATATATTTATCTTTAGAAACTGCCAGTAAATTACAGACATTTATTTGACCAATAAGCACATTTTTACAATGGTATTCATTTTAGTTTGATAATATCCCCATATAATACATATATATGTACAACTACAATTCAATTGGTGTGCAACTGTTAATGTGGCATCAGAAAAAGGAGAACAAGAGGTAACAATTCTTCTGCCTTATGGGGATGGATGAGCAAATGATGAGCACTGGTACTAAGAGCAAACCAAAATAATTTTTGTCTTTACTGGAGCTAAGGCTATGTTCATGCTACTATGTATGTTTTTAAAAATGGCATGTTTTTGGCAAAACAATCCCTATCATTTTCACATATTTTATGAACGTATTTCCACAATAAATTGATCAAAAATGCACATGATATAGATATTCACATACATAGATCATGGGAAAAACCTCAACGGGGTGGTAACACTGCTGGCCATGGGTTTTATTGCAAAAGTGTAGCAACCAGTAAATTATTTGCCTTTTCTGCTTGTATACAATGTTCAGGCTGTACAAAACACAACATAGTTGCACACAAGTAATCAACGCAACAAGGGCCGTGGAAAACTTCTCTTTTATGTTGGGATATGTTTTTCTTCCATGAAGGGTGACCTATCAGGGAATTAAACATTGTAAGGAGCAGAATCTCATCAGGGAACAAATCAGAGTGCAGTTAGAGTTTGCATTTTCAAAGAAATTTGTTATTGCCCATCTACATTAAAATACTGAGGCTTCTTTTTCAGAAGTACACAGCTCTGGAAAAGGTTTTCAAGAGTGTTTTTATTTTAAGGGATAAAAACGCCAACATAGTGTGCATGGAAGACGAAAACGTCTACATTTTTAAATGAAAATTGTAATAAACAGTACGCATCCCTACCAGGAAAGGTTCTAGTCCATTGCCTAGCTGGATGGCCAAAAGAAGAAAAAAGGCAAGGATGTTCCCTGCCAGACAACTTGTTCTGCTGGTGTCCCTGCAGGAACTGGTTCAGGTTCCTTATCTGGCTGAGAGGCCAATATAGTGGTAGAATCAGGGAGTTATTCTGCTCAGACTCTTTATTCTTTTGCCATCTGTACGCTAGATGACAGCATCTTTGGGTTAGAATTCCCACATAAACATCTCCAGGGAATACTGGGACCTATAGTCCCATAGGGTATCCCTGTTGAGTTCCATGGGGGTCACCAGGGGCAGCTGCCAGGATTTGCAATCTCTATTTTTGAGGACTTTCATTTGACACGGAACTGCTTCCAGCAGGCTATGCTCTAGCACCAGAAATACTCCCAGATCTGAGATAAGAGGAGTTGATCTCCCTAATGAAGTTGTATTGGATGCGAGTTGAAGACAGACAAAGCTTGCAAGGAGGAATGGAAGGAGATGGAAAAGAGAAGAAAGAAGAGGAAGAAAAAGAAGAACAGTTTATGCCATTTAAAAGCTAGTTTGTGCTAATAAAACAATTTATTTTCAGCCTGGGACTAGTGTCACTGTGGTTGTATCTGGGGTTTGGGGGTGCTGCAATGTCCCCTAGTGGTCACAAAACATAGTAGTGTGGATGGGTCATGACTTGAAAGTAGTAAAGATTATGCTGTCTGCTTCTGCCCTTTATGCACTACAAAACTTTCTCCACCACTTTAACAGCATATTGAGATGTTTTCATTTTGATATATAACTTACCTGAAATCTTCAGGTAGTACAGAAGTTTAGAACTGTGTGGCCTTGTTAGGGTTTAGCCAGTTACTATAACTAGACTTTCTAATTATTAAATTAGTTTTGCAGTATTGTTTATTAATATTGTTGACCATATCAGTTATCCAGATGTGTGACAGCACTGTCCAAAATATAAACATTGAGTGTGCTAATTTCAAAATGAAATTTTCATAAACAAAGAAAGTAACAAAGGAAGAATTGACAAACATATCTAAAGATTATAAAACCATCTCAGAAAAGTCACAAATATCACCCTTGTAATAATGGGTAATAGTGGGTTTTAAACTTTCTGCCATTTGCGGCTGCTGCCATCTCACTTGAGTCCAAGCAACCAGTAGCAGCAATTAGCCAGATCTCCTATTTCTGTGTGGATGTTTCTCTGCTTACTACAGAGTAGTCTCCAATATCTCAAACACAGTCAGCTTAGATAAATTAGGAACTCTATAAATTGTTCTGGTGTGAATAAATATGCCCTGTAATTGACATTTACCTATATTGAATTGGTTTCTTCACTGTGCATGATGTTTCCAGAATATGCCTTGGCCTCTACCATCACAGATTCTAATATTTTAGTGGGGTTTAATTCCAGATCCAAGAGCAATATATATTCCTTGTTTAAGAAAATTAGTTTTTATTTGTACTTTTAAGTGCATGTTTTTTACAGTGTCATGGAGACAAGGTCTTATCTGTGAGATCCATGAGAGAGCAGAGCTAACCAGTACTCTACCTGAAATATATTCTAGAAACAGCAGGTACAAAGATCTGGATGACATACCAGTCTATCACAAAGCATGCTCATTCATACATAGTACAGCAAAACATACTTAGGGCAGTTTCGATCAACATTCTCCTTATGACATTACACATTGTGTAAGGATACACACTTTGAAGGAACATGAAAACTCCACACAGAAAGAAAACTATCCTGCACAGAATTCAGCTGTGGTCAAACTACTGTAAAGTGCCAAGCTCCCCACTTACACTATTATTTTTGAAAGTATTTCAAGTATTAAAGCAATTGTGCCAACTCACTGTATCACAAGGGACCCTGTTCCACAAAACACTTTAATTAGCATCAAGCAGTTCTAACAGTAGTTTAAATTTTCACATAGCAATGAAAGAGATAATTGATTTAACATACTGTAATGTTTTTCATAGTGAACATAATGCAGTACAAGATAATTTATAACCTCAAATTCAAAATAAAGTAAACATTGTATTAACATCCAAATGAATGTAGTCAATAAGGACTGTGGAATTAAGATGACAGATCAGAGTTTTGAAAAGACAAAAGTAAATTGGGGTCTGAAGTTCATAAAAAGCGATAAAATATACAAATTAATGTCTGCAAATATATAATAGGCAGAACTTCAATCATGAATTACATAGAGTGTCTATGAACAAAAATGAGTCCTCAAGAGCAGATGTCCAGTGTGGCAACTTTTTTGTTCAGCACCGCTCTTTGGCACCATCATATTATCACAAAGGGGTTCTTGGTCTAGCAGTTTCTATCCTTAAATAACTAGTAGAATTCACTCATACATGATTAAGTCCTCTATGTAACCTAAAGAACAAATATCTCCATTAATGGACTAGTGCAAGTATCCCCTGGCAGGATTCTCACCACTGTGCCACCAGACTACCCTACTACCTGTCTACCTATTACCAGATATGGCCTAGAATCAGAATGAAAACAATGGTTTTGGCTCACAAAAGAATGAAGTGCCTATTACTTTGAAACTTCTGATACCTGCTATCCTATACCCCCCAGCCCTGATTGTTTGGTTTGTTAATTTTTTCTCTTATTGTATTTACAGTATATTATAGTAACCATTTTAGATATATAGTGTAAATAGCATCTTAAATTTAGAAAATAATAATTAAATAATGTGAATAATAATTGTAATAATTGTGGTTTTACTACCAACAAACCAACTATGACTAGAAATTTTAGAATAAGTTATATTTTAGTGATTTTTATGGTACTCCTTAATTTGCATTCATGCATTTTGGATTAAGCATCTACTAAATAAATAAATGTATGAGTAAATTTAAAAGTAAGGAAAAACTGGAAAAGCTTCACTGTGAACCTGGCCCTAGTGGTAAGAGTTAGGAGTTCATATGTAACAGGAGTCTATTTAATAGGTATGTAACAGGGTTAGTTTTCATCTAACAGCTTATAAACTATACAGTAAAAGCTTAGGGAAGTGAGACCAGACACGGAGTATTCTATGTAATTTCTTAAGCAATAAAGATATAGATATGTTGATAGAGGGAAACCGGTGATTATGATGCAACACTTTATTTCATTTTTAACCTTGTGGAACTGTATGAAGGTTTATAAGGATTCTGCAATATCACACCCTGAATTGGTTTCTAGCTAGCAGCAAAGGCTATATATTTTCCTAATCATGAACAGGGAGAATGGATTAAGAAAATGAACAGATAGATTGTTAGCATTTACACAGAGGAGAACATACTAGAACATTTCTGAAGTCAAAGAATATGCAAAGGTGAACTAAGTCTCCTTAGACTTAATCATAGACTTCTTATGGCCTTGACCTAGATTGTCAAAGCATTCAAGCTGCCTGAGACCTTTGTCTGTTTCACTCTGTGGCATGTCAGAATTTAAATACTATGGACACAGAATGGGCAGTTTCTTGAAATATAAACACTGAGAAACTCAATAGTGGGAAGCAAGGCCACACCATGTTTAAATCCTGCTGCATGACAGTTTTTGGCTTGGTCACAGTATATTTTCTTTGTATGCATGGAACTTATACACAACTGTATTCTTTACATATGCTAAATATATTAACATTTAAACCTTTGGTAACTCTATGTTTGCACAGTATGAGTAATTGTAAGCATGCATGACAATAAACCAGAACTGCCCCATAATTTAGTTATTCTTTTATGCCAAATGTTTAGGGATAGGTTCTGCCTCTGTGCAGGCCTGAATTATATTAAGAAGATTGAAATATGGATAGATATATGGATTATTTATGAGGAAATTTTTAAAATGGATGGATATATCTCTGTCATGATATGGAACATGAAAACCTTAGCTTAGTAACAGGCTTACTAATTTATCTCAAAAAAGTGAAACAGTGGCACTTTCATACAATGTCTGATACTCAACACTGACCTGAATACTTCTTTTTTTATCAATAGTGGTGCAAGTCTTGAAAATTTCTATGCCCTTCACAGCAAAGACTTTTTTGCCTGGTCTAAGCACTCAGTGCTGGGAAAGACACGTCCCCCTGTGAAGTTTTTCACATTTTTTAAAAAGATACATTTTTTTAGCTAAATAATAATATTAGATAAACTCTGCCTCCTGACCCCAGCTTGCACATTGTAACAATCTGATAGAATACAGAACACAATACCGTGACCTTATAAAAGCCACCAGATTGTGAAACTACAGAACAGCATGTCATCTAACCAGAAGGACGAGTCTGACAGATTAAATCTTCAGTCCTATGAGCAAGCCTAATTCAGCACAGAGTTTGCACAAAGGTTTAATAATATTTACAGTATATCAGTGTTTGTTAAAGTAGCCTATCTGCCACATTTTGAAAAAAATATTAATTGCTGCTTCAAAAACAGCATCAAAGATGGCTATGGTTTGCTCTTTTCATAAAATACTTCTACTGCACTGAAAAAAAATTGGAAAGAATTAAGGTTGTTCCTGTATAAGGAGGCACATCCCACAATAGGCAGCTTATTATTATGGCTTCAGTTCTACTTCTAATTCACGTCTGACTTTATGAGAGGACCTGATAAATGATGATATCATAGTGCTGGTGCCAAGTACCAATGGATTTTTGCTCTATACATGGCTCTTTTAGGTGGATCTTTGTCCTTGAAAAAATGACTCACTTCTGCCACACTAGTTGGAATTTTTCTGCGACTTTGGCAGGCTTGCCGTTGTTATTGGCTCTTCTGCAACAGGTTCTGAAGCTGATCATTTGCCAGCTCATACCATGGGTGACCCATCCCAAGGCTGATACAATTTGTCATCACCATTACCATATGATATAACAGACAGCCAAGGAATACTGATACTGGGAAAAAGTAACAACCCCATACTGCTATCATACCATTGAAACAGTATATCACCTATGCTTTTGGGGAGGTTTAATCTCTGTATGTGCCTAAAATTAAATAAAAAACAAGGTTTGTAAGTAGATGAATGACTAGTGAAAAGTAAATATAATCAACAGTTAGTAAAACATTTTAAGGATGCTTTAAATGGTTAAGAAATACATTTGTGACCTTTTACTACATTTAAATATTTGTATATAAATTAAGTTTGCATTTATACACACACATAACAGTATTTCAGCTTGAACTAGAAATATTCCATGCCGTATGAGCTATCAGACAATGCCACTTTCAAATGTAAGTATTCAGAAACAAACCTAAAACAAGATATAGCTCAAGATCAAGAACAAAGATCTTTTATGTGACTAGAGTGCTGTGCTTTGAGTAGTGAGAAAAGCACTATAAAATGTAAAGAATTATTATTATTAGACAATTCTGGTTCCGGAGAAAAGAAGAGGAAGGTATGGACTTAAAGGATAACTAAATTGTTTATTGGACAAATATTTGTAAAAAGAGAAAGTTCCACACCCAGCTGCCCATTGATCACCAGTCTCCATGTTTCAACACCAGGCTCCTGATCAGAAAATTACATCTGGATATCAGTTTGGATACATTTTCTCTAAACCAAGCCTCCTTTGCACTATAGAAGAGCCAGGAATTCTCATGACATATTACAGTTACATTTTATAGCATACATCACATTTCACAGCACGTGCGAGATTAAACAAAAAAGTAGCAACCTTCCAGTTACAATGGAGGATAGCAAAGTCTTAAAATTTTCCCCACATGGCAAGTCCCTTCCAGCTGAGAGATTCTGTTTGAAAAATTAAAAAAAAAAACATTGCTGGGTAAACACTAATGCAAAGCAAGAAAATGGTTGCCAACTTAGCCTTTGCATATTTATATTTTGTCATATGGTCTGAGAATGGGCAGAGTGGTGGCTCTGAGGCTAGGGCTCTGCACTGGCAATTGGAAGGTTGCCAGTTCATATCCCGTAAATGCCAGAAGTAACTCCACTCTGTTGGGTCCTTGTGCAAGGCCTTTAACCTGCAATTGCTCCCTCCTGGGTATGACATCAATCTGCATCCTCCAGCCCTGCAAGCAGGTCCTTCCAACTTGCTGGGAAAACTTGGGAGTTGGTGGCAGGATTGGCACTCCAGCCAATGTAAAAACCTCACACTGTTATATTTTATTCAAACTAGTGTGGTGCTGTGGTGTCACCTGTTGCACGCCTGTGCTTGGGTCCTAATTTGGGATCCTGAGGTGGTTTGTTGTGTGGTGTGGAGCAACGCACTGTATCAGTGCATGCTCCCAACCTCTCTCATATGCCTGCCTGAATACCTGCTGGGATGACCTAGCATTGTCTTTTCTAGTACTTAAATAATTATTAATTAATTATTAAACATTAATAAGTTCAGAATGAAAGACTTAGATGTCCATCAATTCTTCCTTTTCCAATTTGGCTTTACTTGTAGATAAAAACAACTTCAACAAAAAGCAGGAACCAACTCTTAATAACAACGTACCATCAAGCACAGTAACTGTTACTAGTGAGATTTTGAGTCTCCAAAATTGATTTAAAAAGATTATTTGGTCTGTGGGTAGAAAAGCACACAGAGGAAAGTAAAACATTTTTAATACTAAACAGAAAGTACACCAGCTGTAAATCACAGGCCACATTTCTGTTTTAGATGACTGATTGATCAAAAGCGTAGAGCTGATGTATGAATGTAGTGTGATGTGCAAATGTACTAAAATGTGTAAAAATCAGAAACACATTTTTCCAATGAAATAAAAATTATTTCATCTATACTAATAAAAGGCAAAGCCCTCACTGACTCACTCACTCACTGACTCACTCATCACTAATTCTCCAACTTCCCGTGTAGGTAGAAGACTAAAATTTGGCAGGCTTATTCCTTACAGCTTACTTACAAAAGTTAAGCAGGTTTCATTTCGAAATTCTACACGTAACGGTCATAACAGTCGACAACGTCCGCCATGTTGAACTTTCTTATTTATAGCCCCATCTTCACGAAATTTGGTAGACGGCTTCCCTGCGCTAACCGAAACCGATGTACGTACTTATTTCAATGGTATGACGCCACTGTCGGTCACCATATTGAACTTTCCAACGTCACTAATTTTCCAACTTCCCGTGTAGGTAGAAGGCTGAAATTTGTCAGGCTCATTCCTTACAGCTTACTTACAAAAGTTAAGCAGGTTTCATTTCGAAATTCTACAGGTAACGGTCATAATGGTCAACAACGTCCACCATGTTGAACTTTCTTATTCATGGCCCCATCTTCACGAAATTTGGTGGGCGGCTTCCCTGCGCTAACCGAAACCAATGTACGTACTTATTTCGGTGGTATGACGCCACTGTCAGCCGCCATATTAAACTTTCCAACGTCACTAATTCTCCAACTTTCCGTGTAGGTAGAAGGCTGAAATTTGGTACTTATTTCGGTGGTATGATGCCACTGTTGGCCGCCACATTGAACTTTTCAATGGTCTTTGTTACTTATGGGCCCATCTTCAAGAAATTTGGTACGCGGGTTCCCAACACTAACTGAATCCTACTTACTTACATATATATACGTCCATAGCCTGCAGCTCGGTCACCGTGTGAGGCGCCGTTGGGTCCTCCATCCAAACGCCTCCCACGTTGTTGGCTGCCTGCCTATATAAGGTCGTCCGTTGCTCCAGTCTCTACATTCCCTTCCTTGCTTGGCAGCCTTTTTATCTAATCCACGGCTTCTCCGCTGTTTTATTGTTCATTTATTACGATTATAGTTATCGTGTAGGTATTTTAGACTTACTTTAAATTGTTCAGGTACCCATTTCCTTTATCATTCCAACCGTACCCCCATTAACATGTCTATCGAGGTGATCACCATCGATCAAAGAACTGTCACTTACCGAGTGGTTTCCATGCCCGGAGATGGCACCTACCTTTTCCATTCTCTTTTGTTACATATTGCACGGCCATATCAGGCTCACTCTTGATATCCGGAGGAACATTGTGTCTTATGTATTGAATGACTGGGACAGGTTCAAGGTGTGGACTGATGACGGTACAGGAGATAATTATTCTACACAGGAGCACTAGAGGAGTGAAATGCTTAAGCCCTTTGCCATGTGAGTTGATGGCTGCCGGTGAATTGTTCGGTTGTCGCTTTCAAGTGTACCGAAATGGCCAAATATTTTACACCTTTTGACAACTGCCAATGCCACTTAAACATCTTACATTCACAGGTGACGATTTCAGTAGTGGACACTTTGATGTTTATGAATGTTTAAACTCTCAAAAGCTGGATGTGAAGTTATCGATGAAACCGGTTATATACTTACAACGCTTGACAGATGCCGAATGTCTCTTCAACACAAGTCCTACAAATACTGTCGTAATTGAAACAAACCATGAAACTCAAACTGATTATGACAGCAGCAATCCAAGCTGTGAGATTTGAAACAAGATTACTGTTCACATGGCCAACTGAACGTTGCATGCTCAAGAGTAAGCTCAGCGCACAGCTTGGTCATATTACAACCGGAGGGCCGAACTCACAATGTGGTGTACAAAGAGATCCTTAACAAATAATTATTGGTATATTTTCCCTCAGTTTAAAAAGGTTTAATTTTCTTCTTAATAAAAATTTTAAGGCAGTACTTCCGCCAAGCTGGTATTTTGTTAGTTCAAAGATAAATGTAAAAACTATGTATAAAATTGCAGCACAGAGCTCTAGTGCACCAAAATTTTCTGAAAGTTTTCCTTCAATACAGTAAGTGATCCTACCTTCTATACATTATAGCTCCAGTTTGAGTGCATGCCAAACAAACTTTATACTTTTCCGGTATAAATATATATTTATTATAAGATATATTACTTTAACAAAACCAAAAAATCTACTTTGGATAAATGCTGCATTATAATTTATTGCAATAAAGATGATCTTATATATATTTTACTTAAGTATTCATATTAAGTATGCAAAGTGAATATAAATAACTAAGAAAGTAATTCAATTTTTTCACTTTGCAAAGTGTGTCTTTTTGTTAAACATATAGTAAATTGCATACTGACATTCAAGTGAAAGTGGTTTAATAGTATATACCTAAATGCATTTTTTTTGCTATATTTTTACAAGCAATTTTCTTCAGAAACATTCTTTGAAATATACTATAGAACTAAGACTGTCTCAAAAAATTAATCTATTGATTGCTGGATATTCAAAGGTTAATGAAGATTTTGTAAGTAGGCTGTGAAGGATAGGTAGGTGGATTGCTGGATGGCTACTGTTGAATATTTTTTTTATTTCAATAATAAATACTTTTTTAAAGGTATGTTCTACTTACATTTGTCAGCTACAGTCCATGAATAATTCATGCAGAGAATAATACAGGCAGCACTAATCAAAATTGAAATAGTAAAGTTATACTTATTATTTCTGGAGACTACAGCACAAAACACAATGTACGATTCTTATACTTGCCTAATCCAATCGAGGGATATGGAAGGTTCGAGCTTACCCCGACAGCACCAGTTGCAAGGCAGAAACTAACCCTGGATAGAGAGTAACTCACACTCAAACTACTATGTGAACAGTGCTTGTAATTTATTAGTGGTAAGCAGTCATGTCAATGACAGTACTGATGTAGGCAGGTTGTTTACAGGTCAGAGTGACTATCATGTAGAGCTGAGGTCATGCATGAAAATTAAGAGAACCAGTGAAAATACATGGTTTAGATAATGTAAAGAATTACTCCATTTTTAAAAGGTCCTCAAGTCTGAATGACAATCATTAAAATAAATGAATTGACAGAATTCAGAATGATCTCCAAAAATACTCATTCAGATGTAACACAATAATTTATTATACTCTGGCATACAGATGCTTCAGTTCTTCTAATTAAATTTCTACATCTGCGAGTGTTTCCAAAACCTCATGTAAACACACCCTTAGTATCCGGTTTATATTTAGGCTGAAAAAGCTTTTTTGTATTTATACATCTTCAAATGAGACATACTTGCTGTAAATACTATTTCTATTTTTGAGTAATCCTCTCACTCTCTGTCTAAGCACTGACACATGCCTTTCTTAGCAAAGCTCACCTTGAATTAAATATAATGTCTACTAAGACACATCTACTAAAATATCACTTTTGCTTAGTAAATAAGAAAAAAACAATTTAGTTACCTCTCTTCTTACATATATGCTTACATTCTCAAAACTGCTTAATCTAATTTAGGGAAGTGAAGGGTTGGAGCCTACCCAGAAGCACAGAGGGTAAGGCAGGAAACACTTTGGACAGGATTCTTGTCCATCGCAGTGCAAACACGCACATTTGGATCAGTTAAGTGTTACTGATATACTTAACTCATATTTCCATTTTTTGAGGAAAATATTTCACCAGAATGAAATGAAAAAGCATGGGATTTAAGCCCAGTTTGTTGAATTTTTGACACAAAACTGTTTAAACTAGGGAAGGGAAAGGTAAAGGGGGGCAGGGAGTTTATGACAAATCAATTTTAGAACTTCATATAAAAGGAAAGGGATTTATATAAATACAAAGAACCGAGATAAGTTTAAAGGTGCACTGTTAAAAAGAAAAAATAAAGTAATTAGTACACAAAAACGACAAAGCGAGGAATATTAACATTAAATTGGTGGGTTGGATTTATATGTAGGTTTGCACAATTATGAGATAACAATATTAACAGAAATCTTGCTGAATAATACAGCAGAACGAAAAAGATGGGGGAGTTGCCATTTATGTTAACCAGGATTTGAATGCCCATGTTCTTCAGTTACTTGGTGAGCCACATCTTAGTGTGGATGTTTGGACTCAATTACAAAGCCTTGGTGATCGAGGCCTTATTTTAGGAGTGTGTTATAATCTTCGTAATGTAAACAACAGTTTCAATATGCACCTTTTCAATAAAAAAGGCACGTTTAAAGGGATTATATTATGGTCATGGGGATCTTGGTTTACCCAGATTGTAACTGACCTAGCCTTACAAATAGAGGCGTACTATATGTTTTTGGATGTAGTAAATTAATGTTTTTAACACAGTATGTTAAAGCAAGACCTGCGGTGGGCTGGTGCCCTGCCCGGAGTTTGTTTCCTGCCTTGCATTCTGTGTTAGCTGGGATTGGCTCCAGCAGACCCCCGTGACCCTGTAGTTAGGATGTAGCAAGTTGGATAATGGATGGATGGATGTTAAACCAACAAAACATGGGAAACTCTGTCTAGATTTAGTATTCTGTAATAATTATTATAGGACTCAAGGGGAAGATGTGATCGAACCATTAGGATCTAGTGACCATAACATAATACTTTTCACAATGTTTTGACAGAATTAAACTAGTTCAGTTCAGTTTTAAGCCTCAATAAGATATACAACTAAGCCTAAATTAAGTGAATAGAATTGGAAAGTTTGTTGGGCTGAATGGCCTGTTTTTGCTACAAGTGTTATATTGCCCTAATGTTCTAATTATGTGTCAAAAAGAAAAGTGAAACAATAACACATGTCAAGTTGCTAGCACTTAATTCAGAAAATTAAAATAACTTCTGAAAAATGTTTTACTTCTGGAACATTTTCATCCTACAGGCAACATAAAGAAGCAAATGAAAATCCAATAAAATGTAAAGGTATATCTTAAAAGCTTCTACGAATTCATCAATTCATCAAATTTTTAAATTTGTTTCTTTCTAATACATCATCTTGGTTATCATAAAATATGAAAGCATGCATCAAGAAACATTGTGCTCAAATGTCTAGTGAAATTATATTTGGAATATTGTGCATAGTTTTGATTGCCAAGCAGCTATAAAAAATGCTTAGAGCAGTAATATGAAGAGCAAAGAATTGCATTCCTGGACAAAAGGACATGCTACCCTAACAGGCTTATGGGACTGCATTGACTGAAATGGAAAAAAGCTCAAAATGATGCTTGCCATAGTAGAGTCTATATGGGGACCAAATCAAGTTCCTCAAAATTCGCAACAGCACTGATAAAGTAGATCATGCAGATCCTGAATTGTATACTCAAAACACCAGTGGAAATGAAGGGTAAGTACAGTCAAGACACAACCCAGGAGACATTACTTAATATACAGGATGTGGACCCTAATACAAGTAGCACTTTTTTGTATAAGAAAAGGGTGCCTACAGTCCTAATTTGTTCCCTGTGTCTGTTTTCATACACAGTGCCACTTCATTCCAGTTTGTAAACATACTACAAAATAAAAATCTTTAGGTATAATGCAGCTGCTTATCTTTCCTGCTGCGCAAGTCAAATGATGTTATTTCTAAAATAAAATGTTCAAGTTTGTATAAACAATTAGTGAAATTATCTGCTCCAGCTTTTTGTACAGGAAATTTACTTCAGTATTTTATATGCCATGCTTCAAATTGGAAGGAATGTCAAGAGTTCCTGGTACAATGTGACAGTGCACTCGGACCAGTCTGACAGATTTTCAATGAACATTAGGGTGTGAATGTTCTAGACAATAGATTTTAAATGACATTTTCAGCACATGCACATGGCACATGCATTCACACCCACAAATGCACGTACACAGTAGTTATGTGGTCTTCCCACTTCCTCTGATTTTATTTCCAGTTCCTAATGGAACCCAGACAAACATTGACAATAGAGAAAATGATTTCATGCTTAAAACAAAAAAAACAAAATTTGGCAAAGAAACCCTTTACCAAAGTACACAGCGCTATTGATTAAAAAATAAAACATTAATACCTACACTCACAATGAGATACAACAGCATACAATTGAGTACCAGGGCAGAGACACTCAAATAGTCTTGTATCACAATGCTCTTGGAAAAAAGGAATGACTGTCACTTCATTTGATTCTAAAACTTCACAAAAGATGACAATCAATGACAAGATTGTCAGTTTCAGGAGGGACTCTACAGATAAAAGAGAAACAATCATTTTTAAACCAGGCACATCTTGTTAATGAACATTTTTCAGAAACTGTCACCTTTGTCAAAAATGTCCTCCATGTTATTAGCTAAAATTCACTCACACATGCTTGTTTTGTTGCTAGCATCCTGGTTATATGGGCCCATATGACATGGCCTTCCAAATCAGAATCACTCAAAAGGCCTGTTTACAAGCAGCTTAGATAGTAGTGTCACGAGAGCCAGAGGCATCTGTGGTCCTTTTTCAGCCACTGGTCATGAAGGAAGATGACAGCCCCTGAATGCTGAAAAAATAGGTTTTTCTTCTTTTCAATATAAATTTAAAAGCAATGTTTATTATGAGTTCATTGCTTTTGGCCTATTTTCAGATTTCTGCACCATGAGGTCTTGCTTTAAATTGCATAAAATAAAATTCAGAAGCATCTCTGTCCCGGTTGACACACTGAAAACAAAATGGATGATTCAGACTGATAGATTTCACAACAGGAATTGTAACCTCTTAGGAATTTTACATCAATGTATTCTAGCCTCAACGTGAAAAACCTGAAAGGTAAAGATTGAGCAAGACAGCTTCTAAAAATCTCAATTAATAATGGCCTCAGGGAGTTGCTGTACTGTGACAGGTGTCGATTCATTCTGCTGATTGTTCCTGATTTTAAGTGCTCATTCTAATATTTAATTTACATTTTTATACTTTAGCTGTATTCTACTGGCTTGTTATTGATGATCAGCAGTGCATTTTCATTCCAACGGAAGACACAATCATTTTTAAATTACTACACTGAACAGATACCTTAACAGCTTTACACATAATCATTTTAAAGTAGTTAAAAATAACACATTAGTGATGGAGCCATATATTTATTAAATGATGAACACAATAAAAACTAAAAATGCTGATTTGGACTGAATCTGTATGCTGTTTTACTTAAACATTTAAAATGGAAAGAGAATACACTGTACTACTGAAGACAGTACACAGTCATTTTGAGTTTATATTTATTCACAAAACATTTAGAATTTTATTTTTTATTTAATTTTAGCTCTGGTCTGAGATCTTATAATTTAGCTTCATCAGTGTTTGCTCTTCTTTAACTATGACAATGCTTTATATTATTACAAAATAAAGAATATATTGACTTACAAGCACAGACCTCTTCATCCTTGAACCTCCTGTGCTTGACTTTCCTTTTCTACTCTGAACACATCTCAGCGGCCCAGCTACCAAAATTACTGCCTTGTATTTTCCAGGAAGACAGCCTGGCTTGTGAGTGTCTTTCAGCACACCATGGCACTTAGTCACCTTGCTTAATGCCACAAATAGGCGGAGCCCTGGATGTTAGCTACCAATCAGCAGGCTGATGAAAAAAATACATCTCAGTTTCAGAACTGGAATTGCAGCATTCCCATGCAAGGGAGAGCCTCACATACAAAAAAAAAAATCAGTGGATTTGTTTATGACAGTGTCATATTTAAGAGTCTAACTGACTGCTGTACCTGCCATCATAACATACCTTGTGTTGAAATAAGTATGAGGACGGCAAGAAATGCTGTTGAAATGGGGGCTTATGATAGAGTAACAATTCTGGAAAACCAATATTTTGTGGAGAGCCCCACATTGTAACTACTGTAGTATTTTGATATTTGGCTGTAACTAATAAAATGTACATCATATTTTGTTTGCTGCCATTATATGCAGTGAAGATTTGACTGAAGTGGAATTAAAGTAAAATCAATAAAGTAAAAAATATGAGCACCAAAGAAGACTGCACAGTTGCACTGTAGTTAACGCTGCTGCCGCATGATTCCAGGTATCAATCAAATCCCTGGGTGTCTCATATTCTCACCATGTCTGCATGAGTTTTCCTCCCACATCCCCAAAGATTTCAGGGGGAAATGGGACCCAGGCACACCCCCTGGTGGCCACATCTTCCCATAACAGATTCAGGTTGAAATCGCTGTTTATTTTACACAAATACTTACAAATAGACTTCCCTTGCAATCGAGAGTGTACAACACATTATAAATTCTTTCCTTTTCTTTTATCTTCCTTTCTTTTCTTCTTCCTCTTGTTTCACTCCTTTCCACTCCTCCTCAGGCTTTGTCTACCAGCTCTAACTGACCCCTGAGTAAAGAGGGTGGCTCCTTTTATCCCGGACTCAGGGAACAGTTCTGGAGGCATGACCACCCACTGAGGAAGCGCTTCCGGGTCAGGAAGACCCCACTTTGAATAGGGATGCTTATTTTGAGCAGTGCCCTCTCACAGTACCCACGGCTTCCCGTAGGTTAGGACTACAATAACCATTAGCTGGACTCATTTTTCCAGACATAACAAATGATGCAGAATTTTACCTATGACTCCTTCAAAATTACAACAATTCAATTTGGAAAATAATAAGAATAAACATGAAAGAAACATTTTTAAACAAAATGACATATACTACTTTAGAGATTATTATATATAGAGGCGCCATCTTAAATAATTTGTAAGGTGTCAGAAAGATATTGGATGTATGCAAAATGCAATATATATATATTTTTTTGTACCAAATTCAGTAAAATTATTATTGCTAATGCCTGTCAAAATAGGTTATTTTAGATACAAACATTTTTACAGTCAATTCAATAAATCTTCATTTATAATGAATGCATATATGAATGTGTATGAAACAAAATCTCAAAGTAATAAGTAATAAGTGAGCATAATGGTAAATGAGTGACAAATGAAAAGTGACAAATGATGCATGATGTGCAGAAATATTGATGTTTAAAGACAGAAGAAGTAAAAAAAAGATAATCTCTACAATGGACATTGTAAGCACACCATTCATACATTTCACTACACAGTATATGTGTTTCTGTATACACCTTATATCATATACAATACATATATTCTTTGAACCATTGTATCTCTAAACTTCTGTTCTAGCTTACCGGGCTGGGAACAACCTTTGCCTTTTTTCTCTTGCCTGATGCACTGATGTAGCCCTTGTTTAACTCTAACAGATTTACCTTCCTGTGAACCACCATGTTTTCTTTTAAAACCTACATCACTATTTTTTGTTCCTCTCTAAGTTCTCTGCCTTCCTTTCTCCTATATCTCTAACCTTCTTTACTATTTTCTTTCAGTAAGAATAACGTTTACCTTTTTTCCTAAAGGCAAATGTGATCCTTTACACATTATCATTATCTATTTAAATATCCTCAGAATTCTTTCTTTTCTGTAAGCATGTAGTTTCATCCATTTAAACCCTAAACAGTTATCTGTGGTCAAGAGAATATGCTCTTTGAGAATACTCTGCAGCCATGTGTATGTATTAGGAAAAAACAGGTTTCTGTTACATCATTATAAATATGTTGCTGGCTCTCCAGGCTGGATTTAGTGACACAACAGAATAAGTGTTTTTTTTTATTTTGACTTATGGGTCACATTCAAGAAGTCTGAGTCCTGTAATGACTTGACACCATGAACCAAATACACTTTTGTATACAACATCTTCTACAGGTGCCGATAAATATAATGCAGTGACCTGAAAAGTCACAAGATTTCTTCAATTATCAGGTTACTTTGAGATGTACTGCCATCAAAGCTTATTATATATTTGTAGAGGAAAGCCCCAAGGAGCCCACATTGTTTTCCCTGCAATAGAACTAACGTATTTGAAACCTTTATATACTGTAGGAAACTCTCAAGACAATAAAAATCAACTTTTACTTTGTGTTATTAATCAGTACCGAGAGTATTGAGCATAGAGGAACAATGCGATTTTCAGGGTAAAGCCCTAAGTACAAATCCCATTTCTGTTTCACTACTTGATTGTTAGCAATTCACTCAACCTGCTTATGCTTTAAATATAAGAATATATAATAATGCAAACTGCACTGCAAAGCTTATATAATGAACTTTAAATTTATTATTATTTATATAATAAACTTTAAGCTCAAGCTTCCTTACAACCCCTCCCTGGATGAACAGTTTATTATAGTGGATAGAAACATAATTGTTTTGGAACATTAAAGCAATTTGGATGAGACCATTCATTCCAAAAAGGTCATTAATCCTATTGACACAGAAGTGTATATATATATATATATATATATATATATATATATATATATATATATATATATATATATATATATATATATATATATATATATATATATATATATATATATATATTTTAATTGACCAGGGCCTCATGTATAACGCCGTGCGTAGAACTCGCACTATAACATGGCGTAAGCACAAAAGCGAAATGTGCTTACGCACAGAAAAATCCAGATGCAGGAATCTGTGCGTACTCCAACTTCCACGTTCTTTCGTTACATAAATCCCGATCAGCGTGAAAACTAACGCTCGTGCACGCGCATTTTGTAACGCCCCAAATCCTCCCAGAATTACGCCTATTTGAATATGCAAATCAATATAAATCGCCCTTAAGCGCAGCCTTCTGTGAAAAGACAATGGGAAAAGCACGGGAAAATATAAGAATTTCAGCGAATACCAAGTGGAGGCAAAGGAAAAACATACTATTTGTTCAAATAAACCGTGGTATAATCAACAAAAGGAAGTTGATCGAGTGACATAGCGTGTTGGAGAAACTTGAAAGCTCACATTCACAAAATCGCACAGTGCCGGAAATAAAAAAGAAGTCACATATCAAAGTTGCCGTGAAAAGCCGAGTTGTAAGCCCACTGTCTGAGTGTCATATGAAAGCTTATTAGGGTACAGAGAAAAAAGGCACACGGTGGGGAAAAAGCACGAAATGTCAACTTTAATCTCGAATTTTCCACTTTAATCACATAGTTTATTTTGTCATTTAGTAGAACATTATAAACTTCATCTTAAAATCGTTTAATTAACCAGTTTCTCAAAATTACATCATAATTAAAGTAGCACGTTAAATGCTTTGTTTTGTATTTGATCTTCTACTCGTATGTGATCTATGTGTGTGAATCACTACTTGCTTCTTAAACTGGCTCTCTTCCTCCAACTGGACACAGAGTCCATTACATTTGTGATATTACAGCTCTCTGAATAACTAAAATACTGAGATGTATACGTGATGTCATTTTCATGATGATAGGAGCTAAAGCACATTATTAAACATGTGTTTCATGAGCCTCGTGCTCATGACAAGCATTTATCTTTTGTCGAAATTTGTCGCTGCGTTTTTAGCTGTGTTGTTATTTTCTCTTTCTGTTTTATATTCAATATATATTGGCGTGCCGCCCAAGAGTCCTTGCTTTTCTTTCCCCAAGTAACTGATCGCCACACAATCAGCTCTGTAATAGAAGTTAAGCCATCTGTAAGCTTAGCGCCGATTCTTCAAAACGTTTAAAGAACATTGAAATATCTTCGTAGTACATGTTTAATTATTCTATCCTATACGACACTCCCAGTGAAGAATATAGATTATTTAAATGAAGTTAAAGTTTTATGTGTATAATTTAACAAACATATTTTGCTGCATTTCACCTTAAAAATGATATCGTCATCATATGTAAATACACGCTTTATAAAGTGGCCCAGGTTGTGAGATATTATAACTGTAGTGCAAGTTTACAGTGGGGTGATTGTACTTATAAGTACAAACCGTTCTACAAGGTGCAATTGATTGAGTGCATTTAAAGTTCTTGGGATTAAACTGTTTCTGAACCGCGAGGTCCGTACAGGAAAGGCTTTAAAACATTTTGCAGTGGCTGGGGTAGCGTGTCCTTAAAGCTGTATACCGATAATTCTCTTTCCGATCAGCTGCTGCTGTGATTCACACTCAGATACAGTGATATAAATACTCCGAGTCGTGCAGTGAGAGTAATATGGAAAAAGATGATCCGCTGTGGCAACTCCTAACGGGAGGAGCTGAAAGAAGAAGAAGAAGAAGTGAGAGTAACAACGCTAAAGCAGTTATGGTATTTGGAATACTATGGCTGTTCCCTGGACCATTATATTGTTACAAGTTAATTACAATCAGATGCATTACACTAATAAACAATATGCGGTTAGTTTCTGTGTATTTATAAAGCCGCGTCATGAAAATAATGAGTAATCACACAAGAACAGTACCATTGCTTTGACGCTGGGTGCCGCCAGTTTGCAAAACCGAGCGGAGAACTTGCGTACGACAAGGCATGAGGTACCGTGGAAAAGTGCGTGGCTTTACGCCAAGTGTAGGTTTTATACATCGCGATTTGAACGTGGAAAAGTTCTTACGCAACATTTCTGTGCGTACGCACCGTTTATACATGAGGCCCCAGGTGATCTTCTATAAACTGCTAATTTGGTTAGCTATATTACTTATATCTAACTTTACTCCTCAGAACAGGTTTGCTTCTAGGTGGGTATTAAGAATGTATGGTTCGTATGGAGATGCCTTGTAATGTTTCAAGTATTTTGAGATAGCAATAAAAACAGATCTATCAACTTTTGAAATAACAATCTGGGGAAAACAATTCTCTCCACAACTATAACACTTTGTTATTGCTTCCTCATAATCCATGATTCCAGCTATATTAATGAAGATAATTACCATGCTAACAGTAGTTTATAAGAATGTCAGCAAGAACATTAATATAAGATCTGAATAAAAACAGGAATGGAGGAAATATTATTTGTATTATGGTAAAGCAAACAATGAAAATGTCACTTCTGTAACAATAATCATTCATGTCCTTTACTAATTACAAGGTGCCAAACTCTTATATTTCCATTTACCATGAAAAGCAACAAGACAGGGCAGGAAATAAGGTCCTGGCATTGAAGTACCAGTGCTACAGGTTAAAGTGTCACCTATGTGTCACTCTATCACTTGGTGAAAGCTTGATCTTGTGCTGGAACTGTGAAACTATGACTTCTTTGGAGGTATTTTATATTTTCCAATTAAAGTGCTTACAGCAGCAAAAGAAACAATATAAAGAACAGTAATTAATTACAGTTCCCATCGAGGCTGAATAGAACAATGGGCAGTACATCAGTTAGAAGATGGATAGATGGATGGATGGATGGATGGATGGATGGATGGATGGACAGAAGCATATGATTGGCATATGTTACAAATGAATATGAACTCAACATGCAAAGTCATTTTCCAACAAGAAACATAATGATTAATAACAAATTGTATCAGTGCATATATAACAACGTCATAAGCAATACTTCTATACTTTGTATACAAGAACAATTAGAAAAATTACACAAAAAGTATATATACCAAATGACAACACACTCTCCACTGTAAAGACAGCTCATAGTTTAAAGGCAAAAATACCCATGGGAAACAAAATGACAAAATGTGTGTGTTTCTTTCTTAAGGCAAAATTCCTTACCAAACAGGTTCTTTCATCCCCTAATCAAGAGTTAGTATCATCTAAGTTAATGGTCTTTCCACCACCATTTACTCACAGAATCACCCCAGGCAAGAACCATTAGTGCTCTCAATGTTAAAATATGGAAATATTTGCATTTTACATGTATTGTTTGTAATCCTTTTCATTAAAAACAATAGTAAAAGAAATAAATGACAATGTTATGCATGACTCATATTTAGGTTAAGGGCATTTCAAATGGATGGATGTAGTGAGAAGTAAAGCAAAATGACACCTTTTTTTTACATCTTGCCTGAAGAAGGGGCCTGAGTTGCCTTGCAAGCTTGCATATTGTAATCTTTTTAGTTAGCCAATAAAAGGGGTTATTTTGCTAGACTTTTCACTATATTCATAATGGCTAACATGGTAAACACCCCAGTACTACAAATGGATGGATGAAAGGTAAATAATGTATCCTTACTGGGCAATTTAATCAGTGGAGCATACTGTGTTAATACTTAGAACAGTGTTCCAAAAAAAAAAAAAAACCAACAGAGTTTGAACTGAGTTTTGTAATGGGCCTTCACAAAGCAGAATGATCTTCAAATCAAATTGAGTAAGAGGTTGGACAGTAGGTGTCCATAGTGCATCAGTGTTGGCAGTGATGGAAAGGAAAGGGAAACCACAGTCTGAGACATGGTGCTACATACTTTGTGCTTATGACCATGTTCTTATCACATTCAGCTTTTTCTTCCATTCTTTTAACTTTACATTAGTATCATGATTTATTCCGAAGAGTCTTTAAAAATTGTATGGTGTACTCAGACCTTTCTGAACTTCTTCAAATAGAAAACCTAAATATGCTTTTATTCCTCCTAATTCCCTATACATCTACCGCTACATCTATAGCATGTGTGTGTGATAATTCTATGCTTACAAACACACCTTAATCGATAACAACAAAACTGCTAGTATATACAGTATAATCACAATTTGCTTGAAGGAATGCTTACTTGCTGTATATTGTACCAATATCTAAGAATTATAGCCAGCCTTTTGCCTAAGCAGGATACAAAGAATTGTTCAGGGTTATAACCTTATAATGTATACAAACTTTAGAATAGAATAAAAGAATGTTCTTAAAGATATAAAGAATAAGTATATATCTATTGTATTAAACTACCGGTATATAAAAAAGAATGACAATTTAATATGAGTCTGCAACATCTTCTAAAAAGACTATTATGTAATTTCTCAGTCTGAACATTTTACAAGAGCTCATGTGTTAATATTAAATGAAGCATCTTTCTGGGTTTCCCTTGCAGAGCTTCCACTGATACACAGCTGGAAAATGAAAGAGCAAAGGTTTGATACTTTGTGAGAAAGCAGAAAGAAGTATGATCTTGGGTCTGTCATATGACTCTGAAAAAATAATTACAATTTGAATTTCACTCAACAGCTGCAGCTGTTATAAAACAAGTAGGAAACATAATCTGCTTTTACGATGAGTCAACTGAAATCTGCATCATAGACATGTGCACACAGACATTGGATACCTAGCTGAATAAAAATGTGTTTCCACAGCTTGAAGAAGTAATCCATCGTGTGCAGGAAAAGCAGATGCACAGCTGTAACCATGGCAACTACCTCTATGCTAATATGGACCTTTTTTCTGTCTTTAGATAGATAATCCGTTGACCATATAATGTCACACAACAGCATGTACTTTCCCAGTGCTTTGTGCCTCCACTCTTCAAAAAACTTTGTAATAGTGCTCACTATTAAAACACTTCATGACAGTGCTTGGTACAATGTAAAATACAAGGATCATGTTATATTACCTGAAAAGTAAGCAATAATAGGCTGATTTCTTTGTAAAACACTCTCTGATTGTGCTTCCTGTAAAATGGTTTAAATAAATTAACAATGAGTTAAATTATTTGTAATACCTGTCACAATAAAAGCAGTTTATGCTAACTTGTGTGAAAGGAACTAAATCAGATTTATTAACCTTTTGATTGGGACAAAAGAGATAACACTATTCTTGCTTTGACATATATTTTATACAATAATAAATGTCTGAATGATTTCTCTAAGTGCTTACTTTGAAAAACATTACTGTATTTAAATAAATGTCATATGACTGATTGCAATTCAAAAGATTTTCTGGCTATGCATACCATGAAAGGCATTATTTAAAATAAGATGGAGTGATTGCACTTGTGGGTATACTGTATACTATAAGAAATGCACTATGTTAAATAATAACTGTTTTATTGTTTTGCAAGAATTCCGTTTCAAAGAACTACATGACATAGCATAATATGAAATTCACTCTTTAAAAGCACTTAATGAATGTTACTCCCATAAAATAGTTTATAAGATAGTGATGTGTTAATTTTGTTGGAAAGAGTTAAGTGATAGTACTCTCTGTGAAATAATATGATAGACAATCTGATTGGATTATTCTTTATTTTAAATTCCATCTAAATAAATTGGGACTTTCTTTACCAAATTTATAGAAGACATTAGTAAGGTGTAAATGGGGAAAAGAATGGTAAAGTTAAGTTGCTAACATTAGTATAATTGTTGAAAGTACATCTAAGTTACTAGGCTTACAAGAAACATTTGAAATGAGTATTTCATAATATCTTTTCACAAAATTTTAAGTTCTCTGTACAGGAAAAGTACCTATCATAAAAGATACCATTCAAACTTACACTGCAAAAAATAAAATCTAAGCAAGTGAAAAGTACTTACATCATGATGTTAAATCTTTTTTTTATTATTGTAAGAATTATTGACTTGTCAAAAAACTTGTATTTACAATTATTTAGCATGTTTTTAGAAATCTTGTCAAGTAAATTCTGCTTACCCCATTGGCAGATTTTTTTGCTAAATAAAAGCAAAACAACTCTCATTTAAAGTTTTTTTGTCTAGTTTTTGCATATGCATTTTTTGCAGTGTACATGCACTATATGGTTGAATCCTCATTATCTCAAAAGTACTTGCTTGACTGGAAACTTCTCAAACATTTGTATCTTTATGATCAAACTTCAGAGGATTGTCTTTCATTAAAATACACTGTTAACATTGAGATGTTAATATTTATTCAATAATATTTGCTTATCAAAAGATAGTCCTTTGAAAGAACTATTTGCATGCATAACTAATATTTTTAGATATGGAGGACAGTAAGATTTCTGTCTAGTTTTTTTTAGCATAACCTGCTGGGCATCTTCAATTATTTAGTCCCAAATGCATGAACAATTTATGATTAAATCCAACTGCACAATGCTTATGGTGGCATGGTGGTGCAGTGGTAACACTACTGTCTTATGACAGGGAGACTGGGGTTTACAGACTGTGTACTCACTTTGTGGAGTTTGTATGTTCACCATGTGTCCATATGGGTTTCCTTCTGGTGCTCCAGTCTCCTCCAAAATCCTAAAAACATGCAGGTTAGATAAATCTGACATTGTTAATTTAGCGTGTGTGTGTTTGTTCACCCTGTCCAGGTATTGTGCCCTATGCATACTGGGATAGGCTCCAGCTTCCCTACGACCTCGCCCTGGATGAGTGGTTTATGAAAATGGATAGAAACTAATTTTTTCTTTTGGACCATTAAAACAATTTTCATGAGGTCATTCATCCCAAAAACTTGTCAATCCTATACACATAGCTCCTCAAAAAGATGATATCAAGTCAAGTTCTAAACTAAGTCCAAGTCCTAAAGTATTATGATTTTGCAGTTCAAAATTATTTCATGATCCAATACTTTGTCAGAAAAGTTTGGCATGTGTTTGAAGGCTAACCACACCAATGTTAACACCAGTGTGTTAACTTTGATTAACTTTTAAACAGAAAGTTTGTTTTTTTTTTTGCTTTTTTAAAGTTAGCGGAAACAGAGGGGTAGAAATGTTTGCCATCTTCGACACGAACCATTAATTTTGTTCAGTATTTCTTAAGACTAAAAATTGACATAACCTCTTTTCTTTACCCATTCATTACCAAAGTCTCTTAATCCAGTTTCAGGTCATGGAGACTGGAGCCTACATCAGTAGCAACAAATGCAAGTTGAGGGAATTCCAATCAACCACTAGACACAAGCCTATATGCACTTAATTGGTGTTGATTTTCTTAGCACACACACACATCTTTGAAATGCAGAAAGAAAACTCTGCAAGAAAAGAAACGAAAAACATGTAGACGTGTGCAGAAGAAGCAAACTTTATGCAGCTAATACCTGGACAAGGATGCAGACCAAGGACTCTGGAACACTGAAGCAGCAATACTAATCACTACACCACTTTTCTGCCTCCATTCTTTAACATTATTTAATTATTTAACAGTGCTGTCTGCCAACAATTTGCTTTACATAAACTTTAAATCTATTAGAGGGATATTAGACAGATTTACATCAGGGAGGGCAGAATATGAGAATATTAAAAACAGTCCTGCCTATTTGCAGAAATCTGAGGATGTTATTAATGAAGAAGATATATAGTATATATTATATTTTTAAGTATTTTGGCAATTCTTGGTTTCTTTGGAAGTATATGAATATGAAATCACTAACAGCACTTTGCTTAGCACTCCAATTTTTATATTTTTTACCTAAAGAAAGGTTAAATCACTTCATGCTCCGTCTGTTACCAGCATCTGACCTTTAATAACAGCATGGCTGATATACTTTTTTTTATTTTTGAAACCCTTTGTGGCAAATGGGGTACAATAACTTTAACTCACGAATTACAGTTGGGATTCTATTAAATTTGTTCCAAGTTATGTACAGTAAAATGGTGCAGATTGATCAAAGATACAGAGATATGGTTAATCAAACAAAAAGCAGTAGTAAAATAAGGAAACAGAGTAATAAGATCAGATGAGAGCAATGAGGAAAGGAAGAAAACAGCTTAAATTATGGATATTGTCAATAAATTAAAAAAGACTAATCAAGGAGATATAGCCATCAAAAGAGCATAAGATCTAAGTCATGAGAAGTCAAAAGAAGAAGAACAGGAAAGGTGAACCACGAGACAGCACTGACAAAGTAAAAAGTGGTTACTGAAATACTGTGGCTATTAAGCTTGATCAGTTTGCAGCGATTCCACAATAATTTTTATTTCCAGGCAGTTGCAAACAATAGGATGGACTATAAGCAGAGTCAAAGGTAGGGCATGACATCACTGTTATTTATTTAAAAAGGAAAATATTGAAAATAAAGAATGCTACTAATGAAAAAGTGTAATTATTACTTTACATGGTCAGTCACTGAGAGCCACTGCAGGAATTTTGGGTGGAGACCAATTGTTTGAAAGATAATTACTATTGGAATGCTTGGAAATGTAAATAAAAGTGTCATCTGTAGATGATAGTCAGATGAGACAAGAAAGTGTTGAATATTTTAGAGGTTGTTCATGAGGACAATATAGATATTAGTTAACTAATCAGTCTCTGAGGGTCACTAATAGAGGAGGAGAAGAAAACAATCCACTAACAAAGGTATTCTTAGCACTGAAGTGTTGGGAAAGGGCTGCATATCTCCAAAATTAGGAAAAAGAAAGAAACCTGACGATGGTAAATGCTGAAAATGTGCATGAGATTACAAAACATATCATGGAATTATATTTACTATGGTGAATCATCTGTTAATGTATTCCTACTGGCCATTTGTGGCTCCCTAAAGGTTTCTCCTATGCTCCAAAAAGCAAAATGTCACACTGCAGGTCACCGTAGAAGTGGTAACTACATTATAAATGGGATGAGGTGTTAAAGAATATTTACTTGGAGGACAGAAATGCTGGCTGAATAAATGAGTTATTTTTAGCATTAAAGCAAAACACTACTAAAAGTATGAATTTAAAACTCACCAAAGTGCCTTTTTCCAGTCATTTCTTTTTCTGCATTTATTGAGCTTCTTATATATTTAGCCTTTTGTGATTGTTCTGCTCAGATTTGCACAATGTTCCCTGCTCAGAGCTTCTCCCTTCATTAATGATTGCAGACCATCTGTTGCTTCAAGTACCTGCACCCTTCCCGGGAAGCTGATAGGTTTGGACTTTTGTTTGCTTTTGGCTCTCTCACCTTTGTTTGTTGAAAAACAGTGTTCCAGGTAAATTGAATGATTTTTTAATTGAAGTTGTGGACTTCATAAGATGCAGAAGCAAATAAATTCCTCTGTTGGCTGGCAAAGAGCATCACCAGAGGCAGTGAGGGGGAGATTTGCTGATCTTACATCTCAGGAAGAGCTTGACAGACTGAAACCTAGATGAGTATAAAGAAAGAAAAATTATTGATATGTATTGTGTATTCAATTTGGGCTAATATTTGTACTGTTCAGAATAGGTTACCATGCCTCAGAGGATTGATAACAGTTTGTAGAGTATCTTGGTAAAATTTTTGCTAAATATTATTCTAAACAACAATATTTCCAAACCCACTTAATATAACTTAGTGTCACAAGGGGAGCAGAAGCTTATCCTGGCACCATTGAGTACAACGAAGGAACCATCCCTAGATGTGACACCAGTTTATCACATTGCCTACAGTCAATTTAGAATGAACTTACAAATTTGTGAGGATGTGGGAGGACAGTTATGGTACTTGGACAAAAACACACACAGACAAAGGAGGAATGTCCAGAGGCTTTATACACAACAATTAGACACAGGATTCACACAAGACATGACAGCAATCTTACCATTGTTTTACCCAATCTAAAAAAAACACCCCCTGCTTAAATGTGCCGCTGTGTCATAAAGTGCCTTATCAAGACAAATAGTGAGATGCTGGGTGCACGCCTGTGGCTGGTCCTACTGATTTGAATTCACCTGGTTGATATGTCCTGTGTACAAATTAAATATGAAGCAAAGGTTGAAATATAAAAACATGGAGTTGCCAAACAATTTCACGCTCAAAATACTGAAGGGTAAAGTTAGGGAGAAGCAGATCTTCAAATGTCGGTATGATTTTTTTCTCCATATACTCTGTCCTTCCAGACACATTTTAGGTTGTTTGACGGCTTTAAACTGGCCCTAGTGCTTGTGCCCACTGATGGACTTGGACCATGTACAAAGTTCTTCTTTGCTTTGTGCACAGTGCTTTAATCATAGGGTCAAGCTTCCCATGACCATGAATTAAACTAAGCAGATATGAAAACGTGTTTGCATGCATTTAGAGTGTAGATATTGTTGTGCATTTTGGTAAAACAAGCTCACAATTTACTATATTCTAAGACAGAAAACTTTGAAAAATAAATACACGCATGAATATTTCCACAAAGCACTCAATATCACCAAGTTACAGCAGATACGAAAAATGGTGATGTCTTGTGAGTCTGTTAAGTAAAGAGGTTTACCCAAGATTGAATTCTTGATCCATATTCACCATCCCAAGTAAAATTATCTTTATATCACTCATACACAAGTTTATTTTTCAAATAAAGTATTTTATTATATAGCACCTTATATAGTGAAAATTATATCAAGCACACAGACTTTCAGCTCTTCGTGCTATTGTAACAGCCTTTTAGAAATCGATGACTTTAGGATATTAAACAGTATATCCAATCAATTTGGAAATTAATTCAGCAGATGAGACTATTTTTAAGAATAAAGGACTTTGATTAAAAAATCAAAAATTTAAACCAAACTTTTCAAAAACAGCTGAATAATTACTCACACTCACAAAAGCGGAGAAAAGTAATTCACATTAAAGTTTAACACAATATGTTAATTGGATTAAATTTTGGCCAATTTGGTTTGCTCACATCAATGATGCCTAGAAGTGCTACTATACTTCCTGATTGTGTGTAATGACCCTTGGGTCCAAAATAATCTGCAGCCAGTATTAAAAGGGGAAAGTTTTCTCTTTTCCATATCAGCCTACTTTAAACCTTACCAGTATCTCTATCAATATCTTAGCTATTTTGGTGCACTTTGTTTAAAGTTTGAATACTCTGCTTTATTTCCTCTAAAATACTAATTTTTCAGTGATCTTAAACTTGCTACAAATTACATTGCCTTAACATGGTGTTCATAGTTTATCAAATATCAGCAATGCATTGCTCAAAAACATCGGTAGTTAAAAAAAAAATAAAAACCTACTCCTTTCCCTGTTCAGGTCTAGGGTCTTCTTTAAGAGTTATTCCTTCATGTTCATTGAAGACAAAATGAAGAAGTATATTTTACTATTAGTCTTCAAGACAGGAAATAAGAAAGCAGCAGATGACCCATATACCAAAGCCAGTGAACTTCCCCTTTAAAGCTGAGATCACAAATTCAGCCCTCACCATAACAGTTAACTTTCTCATTCAGCTAGTTTCTATGAACAGTTAACTATCTGTTAAATGAGACATCTTGTTCCTCTATTTCCTTGTACAGTCAGAAATATAAAACTAATTACACAGCTGAATCAGTGGCATTCGCACCTGTGGGTGTTCAGCCTGAAAATACTATTTTAAAAAGAGTTAGACTGAGGAAATCCTTAAAACTATATAGGCAGAAAAGAAAAGCAAAAATAATGTACACTTGTGAATCAAACACAACTTGTTTGCTATTTTTTTTACCAACAGATTAAATGGGCAAATAATGATATTATAACTGAACAAGAACTTAATAAATTACACTTTGATTTAGGAACTGGTTGGAATGAAAAAAGCAAGCAGTAGAGTTCCCTGAGAACTTTGTCAGAATCACTTGGTCACAGATATCAAAAATATTAAAGGATGCCAATAAATAAACTTAAAATAAATATAAGCATTATGACATATTTCACAAGGGAATCTAAACTAATGTAAACAATTTCATTTCCAGTGTTATTTAAAATTGTACTAAAAGCAGCTAAGAATCTGACTGCATAAATAGATGTTCATTATTTATAAAACGCATTGAATGTTGCGTAGTGTAGTGTACAGGTGAAATTGACTTGCAATGAGTCTGTGTCAGATGAACAAGCTCAGATTTCAGTGAGAATTCAGTACGCTTGTTGTGAGGAGGAAATTTAAGCAAACACGAGACTCTCAGTCTGGATGCATTTTAATCCCTTCACGTGTCCAAAATTCTAAAACCAGACACAAAATCAAAAAAAAAAATGGCTCTTACTATCTTAAGTTTAGGGTATTCACAGAGCACATGAGCAATCAGACTTTACTAGCAAAACAAAGCTTAACTCAGTGGTACATTAAGCACTGCTGATGTTTACTAAGCAAGATTTCCTCACTCTTACTGTTATCATAGTGAATACTAGTATAATTTCACTGAAATAATATAAACCAATACTCTAAATCAGGTTGGGCACTGTTGCCTCACAGTTTTTGAGTGATGGACTCAAAACCCCAGTTGGTCACTGCTTTTGAAAAGTTTTCACATTTTCCCTGTGTGTGTCTGTGAGATTTTCTTCTGGCACTGTAAGAATGTTGAGCAAGAGTATGCTCTGCTTTGCCCTATGTATAGTCAAAATAGACTCTGGCCCATAAATATATACTGTATATACAGTATATTTTATTTGTCTCCCAAGGGGAGATTTGGCATTTTACAGAAAATAGATAGATAGATAGATAGATAGATAGATAGATAGATAGATAGATAGATAGATAGATAGATAAACATACACTCATACTTTAGTCTGAACACACACCGGATTACTATAAAGCAAGAATTCTAGATTGGACACCAGTCCATCACATAACACAGTCACGCATATTCGTGAACTATCAAACACAGAGGCAATTTTGATTTACCGATCAACACGACTCAGTGACATTTCTCTATGGGAGGTAATTCAGAAAAGTACAACAAATTCAGCAGATAATCTGCAAGAATAAATAAACTACTTCATGATAATTCTGATGAAAAGAAAGAAAGAAAGAAAGAAAGAAAGAAAGAAAGAAAGAAAGAAAGAAAGAAAGAAAGAAAGAAAGAAAGAAAGTGTAGGATTTTACCTGGGGATATAACAGGATAGTATGACAATATCGGTTTGCTTTCTTTGTATCTCTGTACTCATGTTTCCATTGTTTATGCATGCCTTGGCCTGATTTGGACTGTATATTCTGATGTAGTTTAACTTCTCCACTTATCTGACCACTTATTGCTGGTGATAGATTTAGGCTGATGTTTAGACATGGATGAGGTTCTTTGTCTCTTTTTCTATATATTGTGATGACTTCTTTGGCTGGCAAGAGCTTATTTGCAAACTACAGCCTACACAATTTGCAAAGAGTGCTGTGATTAACAAAGAACATATAGTGAATAAATTTGTTTCAGGTGAAAAACACCTTGTTAATTATATATATTACAGGAGAAAGGTCAAACTCATTGAAGCTAACAGAAAGTCACAAATATTTAAATATACTAAGAACTGGAAGGTGAAGCCACAGTGGACACATGATCTGCAAAACTAGACAATCAAAGATTGAAAGATTACAAAGGTTTATCCTGGTGTGACAATTTTTAATTTCTAATGCAGTATTAAGATAATGAGATCATAGTTTAGCATAAGCAACACAAATCCATGGATCCATCCTGCCTTGCCTCAATAGTACATTCTCGTGGTTGTAATTTAATGTAGTGAGGCATGCTTTTTGGCACACATTACAAGGGTAAAATGTAATCATATCTTTGAAGGCAAAGTTACACAGTATTTAATACAGTGTCCAATGTTGCAACAGAAATTGTCCAGTGTGAATAGTGTTTAAGTGATATCAATGTAAATGTAAATAAATGTATTGTTAAATAATGTTGGTCAATAGTAGGGTATAATAAATAGAATTGGGGGAAAAGGACTTTCTATGAAAGTATGTACCATAGACAAATAATATCAAGATATATGAGAAAAATGACGAAACACTAGAACGAAGTGAGTTTTTGGTCCCTGATATATCTCTTGAGGGAAATTACAGTATGCAGGGTCTCTGACTTGACTAAGGTCTTTTTTTAGTAATGTGAGACTTTCTATTGTGCCTGGCATGGAAACAACTGTACAGATAATAACTATCAATTAGTACACTTTCTTAATGAGATGTTTCTGTCCAGAGTAATTAATGGAAAACAATATGTTAAAAAATTAGAAGGTGATTGAAGAAACATTAACAGAATATTTGAAGGATTCACAGAAATGAGTCAGGTGGTTAGTAAGTTGAACAGCAAGTGCATCAACTTACCTGAAAATGTGCCACTTACACAGATAATATACAAAATCTAAAATATGAGGAAATAAAAAATTCTTCTACTGCCAAAGAAAGTAAGATATTAGCATAGCCAGGTTTAACCCATATGTTGCTCATAGATTCTACTAATGATGACAAAGGCTGTTAAAGGAGCAGATACTGAGAGTGGGAACCAGCTTTTTTCAGTCCTACATGAGAAATTCATTAAAAGTATGCTTAATGCATTGAGGTCTTAAATGTAGGAAATGGAGGAAATACAGGAACATTATGTTTATCATTTGCTAAGTGTGTATTAGCCCAACATCTTCCCATATTATAAAGATAATCAGTTTAGGATAACTGGTGACTCTTACATGGCTTGTGAGTAGTTCAGACTAAGTTGCATCAGCCTGGGAATGGCATAAGCAAATAGTCACTAACAGTACAATCTGGCATTCCATTATCATAACAGTTTCAGCGCAAGGTGCATAGGAGCCTGGGCAAGTCTGCCACAGTCCTACGTTTGCCAGCAAGGGCAGCTAAGGTGAGATGTCCTTCTAAGGATAACAAGAACAAAGTACAGTAGATTTGGGAAATATTCAGCCTCCCTTCATTTTTTCACATTTTGATATGTGTCAACCTTTTTTGCAAATTTATTACAAATAAAAAACCTGAAATACTACATTGAAATAAGTATTCAAACCCTACACCCAGTATTCAGTGGAAGAACCTTGGGCAGTAATTATAGACTGAAGTCTTCTTGGGTCTGACTCTACACGTTTCATACACTTGTATTAGGGTATTTTCTGCCATTCTTCTCTGCTGATTTTATCAGGCTCTGTCATGTTAAATGGAGATTTTCTTTTCACAGATATTTGATTGGGTTCAAGTCCAGGTTTTGGCTGGGTAACTCAAGGACATTCTCAGTTATCCCTAAGCCACTCCTGTGTTGTCGTTGCTTAGTGCCTTGGGTCATTGTCCTGTTGGAGATGACCTTTCTGCCTATTCTGATGTCCAGAGCGATCTAAAGCTCCATTTCATTAAGGATATCTGTGTAATTTGTTCTGGTCAGCTTTTCCTCAAACCTGTCTACTCTTCCAGACACTGCCACTGTAAAACCACCCCACAGTATGATGCTGCCATCACCATGCTCCACTGCTGGAATGTTATTCCACAGGTGATGAGTGGTGTCTGGTTTCCTCTAGCATTGACACTAATCTAGGTTTCATCAGACCAGAGAATTTGTTTCTTACAGTCTCAAAGCCCTTTATGTGTCTTTCTGCAAAGTCCAATCAAGCTTCCAGGTGTCTTTTACTTAACAGAGATTTCTGCCTGGCCACTTTGTCATAACACCCAGATTGGTGGGGTATGGCAGTGATGGTTGTCCATCTGGGAATTTAAACAGTTTCCACACAGGTTCTCTGGAGCTCAGCCAGAATGAATGAACCCTCCTCCCATGATTGCTAAATTAGGCTACATGGTGAGCTCTAGGAAGAGTCATAGCTGTTTCATAACTTTTTCTATTTAAAGATTATGGAGGCCATTGAGTTCTTGGAGACCTTCAGTGATGCAGTCATTTTTTTTTTGCAGCCTTCCCCAGATCTCTGTCTCCACACAAGCCTGTCTTTGAGCTCTGCGGCTAATCCCTTCAACCTTACAGCTTGGTTTTGCTCAACTGTGGGACCATCTATAGACAAGTGTATGCCTTTCCTAATAACATCCAGTCAATTAAATTTACCAGAGATTAACTCTAAACAAGGTGTAGAAACATCTTAGTGAGGATGAAGGAACGGAAAGAGTCTGAATGCTTGTGTCAGAGTGATTTTGGATTACTCTGAGGCTCTAAATTGTGCTTGTATGAGTTGCTCTAGATGAATGCTTGACAATAACCTGCATTAGAATGGCTCCCTGCCCAGGGTTGGTCCTTACCTGGTGCATGAAGCTGCTACGTTACCTCATTGGAGTGAGCTGGTAATGGAAACAGAAGGTTTGAAAGATGAGTTTGGATGGATTTCAGAGCTGCTAGATTTTTTTGATTTAATATATTTCTAAAGTAAAAACGGTCCAAACCCTGTAACACACCTAGGCAAAAACCACGACTACCAGGAGGGAATGAATTAGCTGTCTTTAAGAAAGAAAGAAAGAAAGAAAGAAAGAAAGAAAGAAAGAAAGAAAGAAACGGACAAAAATTGCTGTAAACTTGCAATCAATCAATTAGGAAAATTCCAGATGCAGTGAGTCATGAACCAAAACAGTGGCTAGATATACAGTGTAAATGCTACATAAACGTGGCAGCAACCACGTGGTTGTTAACAAAATGCCTCAGCTGTGGGTAAGCTACTAGAATACTTCTGAGAAGAAGTGATATTTAAAATAAAGCTCTACAGTCAGATAGAGTATTGGGATGCCGTCCATTATTCTGAAAACGTGTATAAGAAGTTTGAAAAAATGACTGAAAAAATCACATTCCATTAAGGCAGGGTGGTGCTGCACTCGCTGCTGCTGCTGTGAGGTCTCCCAGTCACACTGACCTCGATCTGAGAGAAAAGCTACAGCTTGAAGTTTCTGGGCTAGGAAAGGTGCGGTGACGTCACTACTCGCCTTTCACAACAGGTTCAATCCTTATTTCTACTGCCGTATATACTGTAGTGTTGCATCAAGAAAAAATTATAATTATCATACACCGGCATTCATACCGACTACTTAGTAGGCAAAGTGTTACATGCACTTAATATCATAGTTATTGATTGGAAATTTGGTTAAACAGTATCAATCGCGGTTAAAGAACGTAATCCAATTTCGTAATGGCGTCTTCTCTCAATGAAACTCACATTATAATTATTTTTTTTTACATAACTGGAGCATAATTTGGATTAATTGACCTGTTCTGAGCTATACAAGACTTGAAAACTTTAAAGGCCAGCGCCATCCCCGTTACACTACACTACAGTTACCAAAGGGTGAACAGCACCTTCATTCTTTTTGGCCAGAAAAGAGGAAAATAAAAAGTTACATTGAGGGTTAACTTTAAAAATAGCGAGGATGTACAGTACTGTATAACTAGTTGATAATCTGGAAAAGGAAAAGTAGCAAATAGGAAACTCTGGAGCGCGACGTTGGTGTGAAAAGCGTGACAAATGAAAACATAAACATATAAACAAACAAATATATACATAAATAAATACATCAACTGTTAAAAACAGACTCACAGTTGATAGTCTCCGGATTACAGCTTCTATGAAAGCCGCGCGGTTCTCCAGACGCCGAGTTAAAACTTGACAGGGCACTTCGCCTGGCCCTTTAAGTAAAGAGTCCCGGTCAGCAGAAACGACGACTTAAAAAGTGAGTCAGAGCTGTAGCCTCCTCCGTGACGTATAATTAGGAAAAGGACTGAGTGAGAGGCGCGTATTCGCTAAAGAGCAGGTGAAGGGGTCGATTAGCGGGTGTGTGCATTTTAAAGTGTACTTTAAATTAAATGGCATCTACAGTATAGGACTGGGAGGCAACGCTGGCGCGACTCTTGACGCCCAGCCGCGAACGCGTTGCGGAACGGTCAAAGACCGCGCAGGACAAGTGGGGCTCGCGTTTCACCGCGCGCGTCAATGCGAATGCCGCTGTGCGTGTAAAGGAGATCTTCCACGAGCCGCGGACACCGCCGCCTGGACTGACACTTCTGGAGTCACTCGCGCCGCTTGCCACTCACAATTCTTTCTCTTCTCTGTCCCCTCTCTGTTCTTTTTAGCTTTAACAACAGGGACGGGATGCAGAAAGCAGTAGGTGTATTCGTGTCTTCTTCAATGGGAGGTAAATAAAATGTAGTTGTGCAAGGATGACCCTGCTCCCCGACCCAACCACCTAGCTGCCTGCTTCTCGGCTGCCCATTGCTTTAGTGGCACAAGCTTAAAGTTTAACTGCGGGCTCCTCCCGGCAATAAATGCTAGGGTGGAGCTACCAAAGCAAGGGGCGACAAAAGACTGAACGCCTTTCGAAAGCTGCCACGCTTAAACATCCTGCTCCTCCGCTACTGCTGGCAGCAAACGTGATGGTTTGTGTCTGATGGTTTCTAATTAGGGGCACGGATGCGTTGTGGAACGGTCGTGGTTGTTTTCAGGGAGGGAAGGGGGACAACCTTTTACATCTTAAAAAATTAATTTTTCCATTTAAAAGAAGATTACAGAGATACAGTTTTTAAATACAGAAAATGTTCGTTAAGTTTTTTTTCGTGAATTTATCAATAAGATGGCACAAGTAGCCTTTAGATTGAAATTGAATTCCTGGTAAGAACAGACCACCGCGACCCTAAGATTTGTATTAGGGAAATTCTATGAAAAGGTAACCGGCTTTAACCTGTGATTAGCTGAGCTCTATAAGCACCACTGTGCCAGATGCCATCTCGTGACACGATCCAAGATAAAGTATGAAAATATAACTTTTCTCATTTGTATTTCACATCAGATATGTGTTTTCAGTTATTTGATAAGTGGCCCTTTTGCATGCGTACCCTACTCATCTTGATTGTGCTACTTGTGCTTTTACTGCTTTTAGCACATCGATTGCAGCTTGTTTTCACTTGTTATTAGAACCGAGGTGGTTCGAAGGGCATTGCAAGAGCTATCATGTACAGTATATTAAATAACCTGCATTCTCCAATGTCTTCAGATTAAGGCACCTTATGGAAGTGAAGGTCTGTCATACAATTTGCTATTTGGGGCAGGAAATCCGAAAAGGGAGAAAATAAGTCACGTATCTTAAAATCGTTTTTTATTTCTAAGCGTTCGACTCCTATCAGGAATCATTGTCTGGGGAAAATTATTACACTTAACAGGAATCCAAGGCATGAGGTGGAGTTCGGAGGGTGTTGGTCATAAAATCTTAATAATTATGTACATGATCTTTTTTGAAGCCAGCAAATGCTGAGTTCATGTCTTTAATAGCGTTTTTATTGAATAGCCACGATTCAGCCTTTTAAAGAACCTTACATAGGTTTTCTGTGAAATGCCCATCTAACCATTCATTTTCTAAGCCACATATCCTGTTCAGGTAGCATGGAGCTTGGGCCTGTCCTTCTAACATTGAGGGCAAGCTATGAACCAAACCTAGATGGGATGCCATGTTTGCTATATAAAATTGAGTTGACTGATTGCTGGAGCTCTGTAATATAAAGAATAATTAATTAAATATGGAAATGACACTTTATTATAGTGAATTCAGTTTTAAAGTGATATAGAAGTTAAAGATACACTGTCCTGTTATGCTCAGGATAGTATTTCAGACAATGGACATTACATTTGTACTATATTTTTTATTACTCAACAAAGTGTATGGTAAGACGTGGAAGAGATCAAAACAGTATTTCTTTTTTCTTTATGGACAGTAAATGGCACCAAAAATGTCATTGTTTGGCTTAAAAACACAACACTGAACTGAGGCATAATTTTTAACTTCATGATGCTGTTTTATCTTTCTGCTACCATCGGGTTTAATTTTCGTAGAGGTTAAACATCAATATGCAGGGCCAGCACCACCATTAAGGTAAGTTAGGCATTAGCCTAGAGTGTAGATCATAATGGGGAGAAAAAACCCACCGCACAGGTTAGCTACCAAACATTTTGTTGGCACACTAATAAACTTGGCCTAGGGTGCAAAATAACCTAGCACCAGCACTGCCTATATATTTTACAGTATTTACAGTATCACGCACTTTAAGGCAGTTGTTTTGTTTTTACTTTGTAAGTTTCACTTCAACCTATTTTGTACAGAATGGACTTTCAGATTCAGTCTTGATACGTTGCCTTCAGTGAACTTGACAGTTAATATACTTTGCTTTTGTGTTACCTCTTCTGGAAAAGTGAAGGCTGCTCATGCTGTAATTTACCAGGACTAAGGCTGCCATAAAAGGATGGTCTTAATATGTACTTAGCCAGGTGGAAACCATGCTTTAAGTGATCTTACTTAGTCTGCCACTGTTCATTTCTTAGTGCTACCAAAAATTAACTCAAAGTGGTTCCTTAGCAGTGACAGCGTGGTAACTCATCTCAGATCCTGTTGTACAAACATCCAGAAAGAAGAGTCCTGAAGTACTGTACAGAAATTATGAGATAAAGAGTATGGGTGGCACTTGTGAGCTGTCATCAGCTGTAGCTTCTAGCTTCACAATAGATATATATGTCTTGAAATTAAAAAATACACACACACACACATTCATGCATACATACATGCATATATAGTATACTATATATAGTACTATATTAAGCTATTTTCAAAGCTACTTATCTGGGAAGTAATTGTTTATTTGCTTTGAAAATTCCATATACCATTAGAATAGATTGGTACACATTGATACAGTACAATGTAGCAATTATTTCTGGAGCTTTCCAAAAAGCTATAGACATCTTGTGAGGTTACTAGAAATTCTTAGGTTTGGTTCTCAAACCTCTCACAAGGTACTCCCTGCCATTTTGATTTGTTAAATTCCACTAATAGCACACCTGATTCAAATTAAAAAAACAATGATTATCCAAACCAGGTGCTCTTATACTATAATTTATTAAATAAATGGGTGTATTGAATAGTACCCACAAATACTGATGTGTCTCCAGGAGATGTTGGGAAATGGCTAAGCTAACACTGTTTGATAGACAGATTATATGAACAAGGCTATAGTCAGCAAACATCATAATAAAAGGCAGGCAGCACAGCATAATAGTTAAAGCTTTGCACCTCAAACCTTGAGGGTGTGTGTTTAAATCCGGTGTGACCATGACCGGATATCTTCAACTGCCTGTGCTCCAATTGGAAAAACAAAAAGATATGTAACCAACGGTATCTGAAGTGACACATTGGATAAAGGCATCAGAGATTTGAAGAAACTGAACAACAGGAAAGGCAGTGAAAGAAGACTCAAAAGGCATCTCATGAACGTGCTTGCTTATTATCTGGCTGCACAGTACACACTTTAACTGTATGAAGTCTTAAGAGAAATGGCCTTGTAGGACATGTTGCAGCAAGGAAACCATTCTTGCCGAAAGGCAACAAGTAAAGGAAACCATAGTATGAGAAAGACCATAAAGCGTCAAGTGACAGTGTATGCCAGAAAGTACTCTGGGGAGATGAGTTCAAATTTGAGACTTTTGGTTTATAAAGATACAAGTATGACAGAGCACAAGAGACTGAGAAGTATATTGATGTTCATGTGTTTAATGATAAGTATGTTGATGCCTGTCTGCAGCAAAACAGGGCGGCAGCTCTGTCACGGTCTGTGGGTGCATTTCAATCAGTAGTGCAGGGTATCTTGTTAAAATCAATGAAAAAATGGCTGCAAAGAAATGCAAACAGATGTTGATTCATAATGATGTAATTTCATGAATTCAACTTACTGGCAAAAAAAAAAAATATTTCAGCACAACATGGTATGGTATATATGTATAGAAACAAAACAACACATTTTCACTTGAGCTTCATTCAGTTTAGGATTCCAAGGGGCTGGAGTCTATACCAGGAGCACTGATTGCATAGAAAAAAAAAGATTTGGACAGGGTGGAAGATCATTACTGGTCCCAATTACACACAACACACACAGCCATACTTGCACTCACATGGGGCCAATTTACAATCTCCAATTTATATAAGTGTACATCTTTGAAGAAATGGGAAAAAAAACTGCAGTACCCAAGAATGCTGGACTCAATTCAATTTAATTCAATCCAATTTATTTTTATGTAGTGCTATTAACTGAGTATAGTCTCAGATACAATAACAAGTTTAAAAATAAAATATATAATTTGAAGCACAGTAAATGGTTTTATCTGCAATTTTATTATTATATGTTAGACTAGGGGGTTCCACCCCCTGCTCGCTTCACTCTCCAACCCCTGTGTTTGGTTAACTGGATATAAAGTACAATTTAAAAAGATTGTTATTTTCATGGGAATTGTTACATATACATTGATATATGCATGCAATATTAGGAATTAACTTTTCTTCAAGATTGGATTGAATTTTGATTCTGTGTTTGGACTTACATCGTGAAAATGCAACGTATAACTGCCCATGAGTGAATATCTTTTCTTTCTCTCTGATCAATAAACCAACTTTTTCAAATTTTTGTCCCTATGATTTGTTAATTGTCATAGCAAAAGCTATTCTCACAGGAAACTGTAAACGTTTTAATACGAATGGCATATCATGATCTCCTTTTGAATCGTGCTTTGCTTTTGGATATACACGAATATCAACTCTGTCTTTGATATCTCCGTCTTTCGAAACTATTATCACTGACAAATCATCACATTACTTAATTATAAATGTGACCGTGATCATTTGGATTCATATAGAAATCCAAGAAAATTTCTTTGTCCGTGTTTTGCAGATCAATTTTGTTTAAAAGTGAGATACTTTTTGACATATGGATTTGAATCCATGGCAAGGTGGCGGATTGGTAGCACTGCTGCCTCGCTGTAAGAAGACCTGGGTTCACTTCCTGGGTCCTCCCTGCATGTCGTCTGCATGTTCTCCCTGTGTCTGCGTGGGTTTCCTCCAGGTACTCTGGTTTCCTCCCACAGTCCAAAGACATGCAGGTTAGGTGGATTGGCGATCCTAAATTGTCCCTAGTGGGTGCTTGGTGTGTGAGTGTGTGTGTGCGCCCTGCGGTGGACTGGCGCCCTGCCCAGGGTTTGTTTCCTGCCTTGCGCCCTGTGTAGGCTGGGACTGGCTCCAGCAGACCCCCGTGACCCTGTAATTAGAATATAGCGGGTTGGATAATGGATGGATGGGTGGATTTGTATCCATTATTGGCTGTATAATTTCTAATATGTCTGATCTTTTAACTCTTTCGATTCAATGTTGTATCACTTATCCGTGATCATAAATACAGTATACACCTGACCGAATTGTGGTTTCTTTGAAATTAAACTTGTCGTAGCTTCAATTGTTGCAGGACCACAGATACTCAAAACGTATGGTCCATTATTGTGTAAATCTACATTTTGAGCATTGAATGATGCGAACGCAAATAGATTATTGTAGATTCAGATATAATTTGTTAGTGCTAATGCGGTCTTTACTATCAGTTTTTTGATACTTTCAAATTTTACCACTTTCATAATCTGTCACTTGCTCAGCATGTGTTTCGCGCCAATGTTTTTGAACCTCTTTACGACATTCTACTTTGTCTTCTACTCTTTGTCTTTTATTTCTGGCCCCGCTTGGACCTGCTAGGTTTTCAACTCCACCTGGTCTGGGATGATTATTGCTTTCCCTTATTTCACCGAGTAATAATATCCATTTGTTATCGCTAATGCAATCTTTACTATCTTTTTTTTGATACTTTTGAATTATACTACTTTCATAACCTCTAACCTGCTCTGCATGTTTATTGAGCCATTTTTGAAAGTCTTTATGAATTTCTACTTTGTCTTTTATTTCTGACCCTGATTGGACCTGCGAGGTTTTCCATTCCAGTTGGTCCGGGATGATTATTACTTTCCTTTTTTTCAGAATTTGCACATAGATTATTATTGTTCTTTTTTACATTCTTTTCTCTCTAATGCTTTTGGGTCTCTTTTTGATGCTGCTCTTTCTTCTTCGTTTAGTAGTTGGCGTGTCATCTAGAATGTATAAAATTATTGTCCTGATAAAATTTATAAGAGCTGAGAGTGCAGGAAGTGTGTCTGCCAAAAGCATTCACACAACTGAGAGGTTAGATGATTGTGTATGTAGGGCGTGACTTGAAAGAATCTAATGGCAAAAGTCACCATCTTTATTCCAAAAAGTCTCTTCAAAAAGTCATGTCTCATCCCAAGATTGTTTTGTATTATAATAGAGAGATTAGTAGAATGCTAAAAAATAAAATACATATTTTACAATATACACAAATAAAGTAAAAGTTTCATTAAACACACAGTAGAACAAAGTAATTTCACACAGAATAGCATCCTAATCCTAATTACATACGTTCATTACTATTTTTGATAAATTATGGCCAGTTGACAGTGGAATAGAGGAAAGCAGAAACTCCAGTCACCAGCATCCCTGGAGAAAATTAACCTCTGGGAGGTTCCATGGTCAACTATTATGCAAATTTAATGACATGGTCACAATTCTGGTAATTTAGGCCAATTGGCTATCCATCTCACCTGGGCTTTCTACTGTATCACATTGATTTGTGCTGGGTAGTCTAATATGAAGATAGGATTCATCTTTGAATTTCAAGGCCCCAAGTATTTCTGGTATCTTTTCCAGTAATTTAAAAAACACATACATACGTGTTTAGTTGTTAAAGGTTTTAAGTCCAATAGGGTGAAGAAACTAAAATAAGTTTGATTCACTTTGTTGCATATTTGTAAACTTATCAGCTATAACCTTTTTACTTAACACTGTACTGTGTGTAACTAACAAGGAAGTATACTGACACCGCATCCTGTCCTGAGATTACATCTTTCTTGTTCTTGAATAATTCTGCATTTAGGCAACATTCCTTTACCATATAGCTCTAAACTATAAATAGTATTAAAAAAATCAGCCTAAAAAGTGGTTGAAAAGTCAAATTATTAAGTCTGGGTTAAAATGTATAAGATGTTAAAAGACAACTACAGTTCCCAACAACTGGTTTTGACTAGAATAGGTGACTACATTTTCACAATGGTCTCATTATACAAGTTACAGACCAGGCAGGCACACCTCTATCTCCCAGGTGTATGATGACACACACCTATCCTTATAATACTTGGTATGGTAAACAGTATTAGAAAACAAAGCAGGCATGCTTGGACCCTAATCCCATAATGAGTATTCATTCATCCTAGCGATGGCATGACTGAGCTGCTTCTCCTGGTCTGAGAATAAACATCAGTATTTTCATTCTCACCACACTTTCACTCATCCTTCTCCTCCCTTTGTTGAGTCAGATCCCCATGTCAGCAATGCAGCTTGATAAAGCTAACAGAACAGCTGTCTGAAAGTACATAAAATTTAAATATTGTAAAACATATAGACCTTTAACCTATATAAAAGTTAAACCCAATAGAAGCAGAGAGCTAAAACACCAACAAAAGGATTTGAAGTTAACTTGTCTTGCTTTGTCGAGTCTCTTATGGTGGTGTTTACTTTCAAGGGCAAAATATAGCATGAACAATGATGAGTTGAATTACTGAGTAAAACATAAAATAATAAATAACTCTTACTGCTTCTCAAAAGGTGTACATCTGCTGAACAGATAAGCATTTCCAAAAGTTGACATTGCAGACTTTCTTCTTTTAAGGCTGCTGTAGCATACAGAAACTCTTTTAGCACAACTTATCCTCCCCAGTAAATTCTTATGTTGTACCTTGTCAGCTCCAGCTTTTTGGGCTTAGCTAGTTACATCTGTAAAAGAATTGCCTGTGTCAGGTCAAGCGCCATCTCAGCTATATTTCATTGAAGGTGTGATCTGAGAGGTAAATACAAAGATGATTGCACTTATACAAGTGATGGCACAAGATGCAAGGGTTTGTCTACAAGAGTAGCTCTATGAAAACACGGATCTGCTCCCTAGCAAGTCTGTCCATTATGTAAGTGGTAGACTTGACAACTAGTGCCACAAGATTGCTCTGTCCAGTCAGCTATGAATATACAGTTCATTAATTACACTGTGCCTAAACAGGTCTCATCACATTCTACAGGAGCATCATTGAGAGCATTATGACCAGCTGCATCACTCTGGTTTGGGAACTGCAGTGTCCCTGACCATAAGCTCCTACAACAGATAGTTTACACCAGGGCTCCCCAACTCCGGTCCTGGAGGGCCCCAGTGTCTGCAGGTTTTCATTCTAACCCTTTTCTTAATTAGTGCACTGTTTTTGCTTCTAATTAACTTCTTTTGAATCAATTTCAATTGACTTGTTTTTTTTTTTAAGATCTTTTCCCCTGAATTTCTTCATTGTTCCTTTGAATTGCTTCATTTTTTTCCTTAAACAGAAATGAAATGTGAAGTGAGTGAGCCAACTAAGACCAACTAAGTCAGGGCCTCAAACACCAACCAGTTACTTAATTAGGTGCGGATTCTTGTCGTTAATTAAACCCGTTCTTTAATTCCATAGCTTGTTGCTGCTCTCATTATGCAATGGCATACATTTCTGAAATTGTTGATTTTCTTTTTTCTAAGAGCATTGTTAAAATGTTCTGGGGACCTGAGCAGATCAGCATCCTTGAGACCTTCATCTTTCTTTAATTTTCAGATATTGTATGATGGACACACTTTGTTGGTCATGTTTTGGCTCATTTTGTATCTCATTATTGTTTGGCAACTAATTAAGGAAAAATAACCAATTAAGGGGTCTAATTCTTCGAGAGCAAGCTGATTAAAATTAATTCAAAAGAAGTTAATTAGGAGCAAAAACAGGTCACTAATTAAGAAAAAGGGTTAGAATGAAAACCTGCAGCCACTGGGGCCCTCCAGGACCGGAGTTGGTGACCCTTGGTTAACACAACAGAAAAGGTAATTAGAACATCTGCCCTCCAGTAAAGACATTTTTATATACAGTTGCATCTGCAAAGCCCACAACATTGTGAAGGACAGCTTCCACCCCTCTTACAGTCTTTTAGTCCCACTTCCATCTGATAGAAGATAGAGTAGGATCTGAACCAGTTCTGTCAGGTTCTGGTAAAGCTTCTCCTGCTTGGCTGTCTGAACTTTAAACTTTGTGCTGCTCCCTGCCCACTTATCTGCTCCTAGTAGCATATTTATATGCAGTACATTTGCTACACTTGTTACTACTTTTTTAAAATTAGTTATTATTAATTTATTACTATCTATGTCAAATTATTACAATCTAGTCACTTACCTATTATTTATTTATAATATAGTCTTTTTACCTGTCTTGCACTTGCTTTCTGTTTATGCTTATGTTGCACCATGGTCCTGGGGAATGTTACTGTATGTTGCAGTACTGTATATGGGTGGTAGGACAATAAAGCCACTTGACTTGACTTGGATTCATAGTTTACTCTACAGGAGAACTCAGCTTTTGTCAACTCCAGATGTAAAGAGTATGTTAAGTGTCATAACCAGTATGGGGCGCCTTTGAGCCCCAAACCACAGTCACAGCAATACCCAACACAATTCCAGATTCAAAGGATTTTTTATTTGACAAAGACACATTTTCTACAGTGCACCAGCAAAAGTACAACATCCACAATTCTCCTCCAAGAGAGCATAGCCCTCTGCCTCCCCCCTCTGATTCAGTTTTAAGATAGACCCAGGTACTGCTTCTGGTCTCATGTCCAAGTCCTCTAAAGCACCTCCCGGTTGTATGAAAACCAGAGCAGTCCTCCCCCAGCAGCGCCCCTATTAGTCCCCAAAACTCCAACAGGGCTGTAACTGTGGACTCTTTAGCTCTGAGGGACACTGCCACCTGCTGTATGCGGGAACGAATGTACAGTATATGTGTTAACTGCCCTATGCCTCAACAGATAACAGTATGTGTCACTGTTAACACAGGTGCTGTGAGATGACAGTTCTGACTAATAACTATAAACATTAATATCAAACAAAATAATACTCAATTTTAAATTAATGCACTTATTTTTCTTCAGATCATTTTTAGTATACAGCTAATGTAATTAAGGACATTTAGGGAGGTGACCAATACTGCATTGAGGCGGTTGAGATAGGTATTACTGTGACATCAATGCAGACGATTTGTAGAATATTTAATTTTCAGCAAAACTTAGACCTTCACAAAAATGTTGTGTAATGTCAACAAAATTCTCACCATGAACAGAAAGAAAAGTGTTTATTTCTTGTGTGGAAGTGTTTTTCATGTTTGTCTTTCTTTCATTTAGTGTTTTAATAAGTACATGTAATAAGTAAAAAAAAAAAAAATTACTGGACTTATTTCCCATCACGCATAGACATTCTTAAGCTGTGAGATGGATGTTATGGTTGTTCTGGATATATGATGCCTACTTTGCCAATTATGATGGTAGTCTAGGCAATCTCAATCCTAAATATGCACCGAACAGAGAAACAATGGCAAAGGTGCTTGGAATATGTATATCCTCGGCCTTAGCTGCAGGAATCAAGAAACAGGAAAGGGTGGTTGCTAGCTAACAGCATGGGTTGGGTTCAGTGTATTGCGCTTTCTTGCAGAGAAAATGTAGTAATACATGGGATAGTCTGTTTTGGTGCAGAAAATATGTAGCATTTCATAATTAAAAAAAAAATCTCCCTAATCCACTATGAACAAGAACCATAAAATACTTACAGTAACAGTATTTAAAGTGCTGTGGATTACCTCCATTATGCAGGTGTGGAAAAAAAAAAGTGTGAATAAGGCTTACTGGAGCGATATTCTTTGTTTAAATTCCCTAAAGAACTTTAAATATTGAAAATGTTTTTTTGTAACTTTCACATTTTCTATTTGCAAAATAACATAAAAAATAAATTTTAGCATCAGTTTCCTAAGCTGCATTCAAAAACAAAACTTGGCTGCTACATTCATTACTGCTCTGCCTTTTGTAGAATGTGACAGTTCTAGGGTTGTAGAAAATGCGATGGTTGACCTCTAACTTAAATCTCAATGGCATCTTTTCTGTTTTGTTTTTTGTTTTTTTTTTGTAAAATGTGAAGCTCCCACATATAACTGACTTTTCTTTGTGAAAATTGTAATGATGGCATTGCGGCTAATGGTGCGGCCCCATGGGTCCAGCAACCTTTTGCCATAAGTTGCTAATTTTGCCCAGGAGAAGCGATACCAGAGATACTGGAACACTTGGAATCAGTGGCATAGGGAAGTGTGGGCCTCGCTGGACCAAGGCCCACCCTGATTGGCCATAGGCCCAGCCAATCAGTTCATTGTTAATGACTTTTTCCATTAAATTTTGTAATTGATTGGGTATTTGTTATTTTATCTTTTCTTCTGTTTTTGAAGTGGTATGTCAAATCTCATTGCTTTACTGAATTTTCAATAAATAAATGGGGCAGTGTTATGGTTTATGTGTATCCTGATTGGTAATAGTCATTAGGTAGTTAACAGAACCTTAAATTGCTTAATTGAGTATTTTTGCTGAACATCAAGAGATAGTTTCTTACTTTCTGGGATTATTTCTGGCATGGCAAAACAAACAGAAATATCAAAGGTTTTTCAAAAAGCCTTGTTTAGATGAAGAGGGACACTTGGACACAAATAAGACACACAATATAGAACAGTGTGCGGCTGAGAAAAAGACTTGAACAAATGTTTCAATCACGTCTTCATCTGAGGAGACTCTGGCTTTAGCGGTGCCAAAAGGCAAGTATGCTTTGACAGAACCACCAAAAGAATTGTCAGCCATCGATGAACCAACCAGTCAATTTAATTTGCAGTCATTTTGAACTACAATAACAGGAAAGGCTCGATATTCATACCATTTTGCAGAGAAACAATTCAAATGGATCAAATACAGCATAGCAAAAGATGCAGTGTTCTGCAAGGTGTGTAGACATTTTCCAGAAGAGAAAGTTAATGTTGAGTTAATGTTGAGTTAATGTTCAGTAAAGAGGGGTTTAGAAATTGGAAATATTTTGGACAGGCCTGCTCAAAACATGAACACTCTAAACAGCATCAAGTAGCACTTGGCAAATCAGAAGCCTACAAGGTGAGCCATGCTCCAAACAGCCATGGGAAAGTGCTAAATCAATAAAAAGTGAGTGCCAACATTTCATTTATAGAGAGAAACTGTCAATACCTCAAAGTTGTGTTGGTTGTTGTTTTGATGTGTGCAAAGCAGGGCATTCCACTTCAAGGACAAAGGGAAAGGGAAGCTCAAGAAAACTTACATAATAGGGAAAATTTTATTGAAATCTTCAAGCTCATCATAAAATATGATCCAGAAATTGAAACCAGGGTTAAACCACTTCCTAAAAATGCTACTCTTAAGTACAAAGATGATGGACAACTTGTTGACTTCCACGTTGGGTAAGTCATCTAGTGTTAAAAGCATTACAGATCTCAGACACATTTGGAATGATGTAGAATGATGGAACTACATAGCAGGTTTAAAGACGACACATACGGCATTATGTGTGCTGCAGCTGCCTCTCACTCAGGATCCTACTTTTTTGTTAGCTATTTGGAATAAATATGCAGGATGCAGAAAACCGTGTTTGTCCAACAAATTAACAGAAATGTTAAACAAGACAGCAAAAATTGTCATATCTTTAGGAGATACTTGACAACTGCCCTGCAGACATTTTCCTTAATGTTAATGCTTTGCCAAGTACAGCTTGCAGTGTTGAGAGAGTTTTTTTCCCATCTGTAAATCAGATCAAGACTCATTTGAGATCATCAATGTTATCAGTTCATCTCAGCAACTTGACTATCTTATCATTTGAACATGATCTTGATAAAAATCTACATCATGACGAAATCTTCAATCTAAAGCCCCAACACCTGCATCTGGCATAAAACTTTACAGGACAGGCAGGGACTGATTTTATGTGTGCGTGTCTGCCGTGGCACAGCAACATTGGATTGCCCTGATAATTTTTGCTCAACTTTTGCATGATTCTAATAATTCAGTTATATGAATGTACCACAGTATGAATAGATGCATTTTTATTGGAAAAGCACCTGTATATATCCTGCAAAAAAATAGAACACCTATTTTTACATAGGACCACCCTAAAATCAATTCCTAGCTACACTTCTGCTTCAAATATAATGATAAAATGAATTCATCTATACTAATAAAAGGCAAAGCCCTCACAGACTGACTGACTGACTGACTCACTCATCACTAATTCTCCAAGTTCCCGTGTAGGTAGAAGGCTGAAATTTGGCAGGCTTATTCCTTGCAGCTTACTTCCAAAAGTTAAGCAGGTCTCATCCTGCTCTCTTTCCTATACAATCACAGCGCATGTCGTACACGGGGCAAAACGATTTTCTTTGTAAAAATTAGGGTGAGCGTCTTACACGAGGGTGTGTGGTACACGAGTAAATATGGTATATATACATATACCTTTATATATATATATATATATAAGTGCTAAAGTTTGTCTCTCTGTCTGTCTGTCACATGATTACTTACAAACTAATGGGGCTAGATCCTGGATCTTTGTCTTAATCAAAAGCTTATGACTCAATATGTCATGGATATTTTTTAAATATTTCGATAGCAGTAACCTACTGGCCATAAAGGATGGCAAAGTGAGCCATAATCTATGGTCACGTTTTTCAGCAAAGTGACTGAATAACCAAATGATAACCACCATAATGGCAGAAATAAGGCAAAGAGCAATATCTGCTGAGTATCAAGCAAATTTCAGAAGACAATTAAGTGATGAAGAATGAGAAGGAATAAGAAGACAAGACAGTGAAGCACACAGACAGACAAACACTAATCCTGAGTACAGAGCAATACCTGTACAGCAGCAGACAAACACAATAGCTCATAGACCTGCAAAACAGAGGCCAGGATACAGAATGCAAGAATACCTCTGTGACGGTGCGGGTTCTACTCCATGCTCCCATCTAGGGTTCTGGGGATCTCTCGAACCCAACACCATCGGTATTGTCACCGATGAGCTAGACAGTGAAGACATCAACAACGAAGCAAGGGGATGGTGAAAAACGTGCAAAGTGCTTTTATTAAAACAAAACCAAAGACAGTGTCCAAATAAATAAGTGCAGTATCTCAAATAGTTCTTAAATAAATAATCCATTAAAACAGGTGAACTGTGGGAGTTAAAATCCAATAAATACATCCTTTTAAAACAAGGTTAAAATGATAATGGCTGGAAGCAGTCTTGTCTGAGAACTCCAGTGCTTTCTTTTTTCAACTGGCAGCTCCCCTGCTTTTCCCATATGAGCCGTACCAGTAAATGCAGCTCCCACCTATTCTGGTCTGGTAGCCTTCCGATCCCCAGCTACATAAGGCTTCAGCCGCACCGAGACATGGGCTCCCTCCCCAGCGGCCAGGGCGCTAATGCTGGGGCCGAACACGCCTAAAGCCTCCTCGACTGCCGCTCCCTTCCATAGCAAGTCATCTCCTCTGCCGGTCAATCCAACTCCTCAAAACTGCTCAGCTAGAGCAACTGCTTCAATGTGCTACCCCCAAGAGTTGGCCAAACACTCCTCCGGGCCTCTCCTTCCAGCTGCATTGAACGAGCCTGCTGTCACACACACTGGCCGCTTCTTCTTCTTCTTCTTCTTCTCTCTGTCTGCTTCACACTTCTACTATTTATTACAGGGACGTGGATCAGGAGTGGCGATTAGTAGCTCCCAGCCTCAATTACGGATGTGGACAATCCCTCACCTGTACCACCCGCATCACAAAGCTCCCGGGAATCTCTCCGGCCACACTACTATGCCCCCTCTAAGCTGCGAGTGCGGTGATTATCTATTAAAACCGGCCTTTTCAATTTGAGCTGTGGACCCGCTAGACCACAACCCCAGAGGCAGAAATGCATAGCAACAATTAAAAAGATCGTCAAATTGCCAAAACTTCCAACCATATGAGAGCATCGCTTTTACATCCTAACATCAAAGTTTCTTTGAAGACCACTACTTAGCAAAGTGACATTAGAAATGTGATCAATGTTATGCAGCCATACCGCATGTATTAGAATTAAAATCAAGGTCCTGACTCTCTGTGGTCATAAAAGGTTGCTGGATATCCTTCGTAAAGAGTAAGGTGTTTCCCAATGTCCGGGATAAATTGCCCACCCCAGCCTAATCATCCCCTGTTGGCTAATTAACCATCATCCTTTCACCACCTAATAGCTAATGGGTGGCGAGCATACTGCCACAAAATGGCTCCCATCGCCTCATGGATGCTGAACATTGGTTTTAGTTGAAGTCGCTCCTCTTCCACTATGTAAAGTGCTTTGAGTAGTAAGAAAACCTTTATATAAATGTAGACAATTATTATTAATAACGTTGGAAAGAAAAAATATTCACAAAATAGAAATGTTTAGCTTGCACTAGATGAGCTACCAAAAGTAATAAAATGTCTTGTGTCTTCTACAGGAACTGAAAGATGTAACTATAAAAACAGAAGTATCAACAGATCCTTATCTTTAACTTGGTTTTTACTTGCATTTTATTTTAGGACCATAAATCTATCTTTTTCACTAAATTATAATACTAATTGACATGTACATTCATGATTTGTTTGTGTTAAAGCAGTCAAAATTGCTCTGTTTGACTGTGTATCCAACTTAATTTGTGTGTTAAGGTATGTAAATAATGTATTATTTACTGTAATTACTTCTGTCATTGCTTTATAACTGGAAACTTGTGAAAGTGCTCTGAGCTGTATTCAGTGAAAGATACTCTCAAAGATATAAATTGATTATGTTGAATTTATCATTTCGATCATTGAAAAATACAATTAGATCAAAAAGGTTAATTTTGTTAATTAGAGTGAGGCAGGGAATAAACAGGTGAAAGAGGATGGATTGTAAGGACTGACTAGAGGCTGGAACACAGCCATCTTCATTTAGAATTTAGATTTTGACAAGCTCAAAGCTAAACGCAAAATAGAAATAAAACAAAAAACTGAAAGACTGTTTTGAAACGAAATTGGCAGGGGAATCCATCTTTCTCTCACTAAAGCAAGAAGTCTCTGCTTTACAGAAACAAAGTTCAGACAGCGCCTGAGCGTGTGCACTCTTCTGTTTAGTGCCACTTTACTGGGTTGTATGGTTCTTTACAGAACCATTGCTTGACTAATTCTAGGATGGGTTCTTTGTGCTTTGAAAAGGTTCCTAATATGTGGACAATACAGAAATATTTAAAGTATAGATAGGCTTCCTAGCAGGACACTAGATGACCAAGAAAACCTGGACTTAGCCTGAAATAGTGAATGCAGCCAGGGCTGTCTTAAAGCATTGGGCACACTGGGCAGTTGCCCGGGGTCCCCACGAGAATGATAGTCTATTGTGCTACAAGTGGACATTGGCATTCGCCTCTGATTTAGTATCACGGTCACCTCTGCAGCCTCACGTGCGTGTACAGTATGTGTACGGATCTCACGCACTATAGAACGTAAAAGTGTATATGTTAACGACACTTCAATTCAAGTCTCTGCAAAGAAATTTCACAAATGTTTGTGTTAAACACTTGATTAATAATACATAATTCATAGTAATTTCATACTGTGCCATCTCCATCTGTATGGTTTACCAATGGAGTATCATTTATATGTTGAAATTTTTGTGTTTTTCAAGGCTCATGGTATATTGTTCAAACATTTGTGCTGATTAATCTTTGCTGTACAGCATATGTTTTAATGTTTAAACACTGATTTTGTTGGAAGTACCAAAACAATAAATATATGTTTAATTTTATCAACCATTTACATTTTTTTTACTTCATCTTGCAAAGCACTTTGAGCTACATTCTTTTTTATGAAAATGTGCTATAGAAATAAATGTTGTTCTGATATGCCTGAACAGGTTTCTGACATTTATTAACCCTTTTGTACTTTTAAGATGGATGCTATATTTTAATATGGAAAGCATAATATGGAAAAGATGAACGCACAATTTCTACAGTCCAATTCTAGGCACATGTGGCAAGGTCTACGGTAAATGACACATCATAAAGCAGCCATCCTCACCACAGTAAACAACACCTCTTTGACAGACATACAGTAAATCATTTCTACACATGCTTTGATACGAATGCCACTAATGCCAGCCAGCAGTATAACAACACCTCTACAATGGAATCTGTGCCAAGTGAGGAAACAGCACTCACTTTGTTGAAACGTGACGTAAGAAGAACTTTCAGCAAAATAAACACCAGGAAGGCAGCAGGTCCAGATGGCATCTCAATATGTGTTTTTAGGATCTGTGGTGATCAACTTCCTGGGTCCTCCCTGCGTGGAGTTTGCATGTTCTCCTTGTGTCTGCGTGGGTTTCCTCTGGGTACTCCGGTTTCCTCCCACAGTCCAAGGACATGCAGATTAGGTGCATTGGCAGTTTGCATATCATGCCAATAGATCAACGCACGATGCTGTCAACTTGATGCTACGTACTGTACTGGCTAACCTGGACATTAAGAGAAGGAATTATGTCCATCCATCCATCCTCTTCTGCTTATCCAGGGTCGGGTCGCGGGGGCAGCAGCTTAAGGAGAGAGGCCCAGACTTCCCTCTCCCCGGCCACTTCTTCCAGCTCTTCCGGGAGAATCCCAAGGCGTTCTCAGGCCTGCTGGGAGACATAATCCCTCCAGCGTGTCCTGGGTCTTCCCCGGGGCCTCCTCCCGGTTGGACGTGCCCGGAAAACCTCACCAGGGAGGCGTCCAGGAGGCATCCTGATTAGATGCCCGAGCCACCTCATCTGACTCCTCTCGATGCCGAGGAGTAGCGGCTCTACTCTGAGCCCCTTCCAGATGACTGAGCTTCTCACCCTATCTTTAAGGGAAAGCCCAGACACCCTGCGGAGGAAACTCATTTCAGCTTTGCCTTACTCCTCCACTTGGGGCAGGATCTCTCCCCCAACCCTGAGAGGACACTCCACCCTTTTCCGGCTGAGGACCATGGTCTCGGATTTGGAGGTGCTGATTCTCATCCCAGCCGCTTTACACTTAGCTGCAAACCGTTCCAGAGAGAGCTGAAGATCACAGCCTGATGAAGCAAACAGGACAACATCATCTGCAAAAAGCAGTGACCCAATCCTGGGTCCACCAAACCGGACCCCTTCAACACCCTGGCTGCTCCTAGAAATTCTGTCCATAAAAGTTATGAACAGAATAGGTGATAAAGGGCAGCCCTGGCGGAGTCCAACTCTCACTGAAAACGGGCTCGACTTACTGCCGGCAATGCGGACCAAGCTCTGACACCGGTTGTAGAGGGACCGAACAGCTCTTACCAGGGGGTCCAGTACCCCATACTCCCGGAGCACCCCCCATAGGATTCCCCGAGGGACACTGTCGAACGCCTTTTCCAAGTCCACAAAACACATGTAGACTGGTTGGGCAAACTCCTATGCACCCTCCAGGATTCTGCTAAGGGTGTAGAGCTGGTCCACTGTTCCTCCTGAATCCGAGGTTCGACTATCCGATGGACCCTCCTCTCCAGAACCCCCGAATTGACTTTTCCAGGGAGGCTGAGGAATGTGATGCCTCTGTAGTTAGAACACACCCTCTGGTCCCCCTTATTAAAGAGGGGGACCACCACCCCGGTCTGCCAATCCAGAGGCACTGTCCCCAATGTCCATGCGATGTTGCAGAGATGTATCAACCAAGACAGTCCTACGACATCCAGAGCCTTGAGGAACTCCGGGTGTATCTCATCCACCCCCGGGGCCCTGCCACCAAGGAGTTTTTTGACCACCAGGCTTCGCGTCCCCAGGCTCTGCTTCCTCATTGGAAGAAGTTAGAAGAAATTATGTGCAAAAGCTATTTAATCCATAGCACAGCATTTAACACAATAAACTCTTTTATGGTCATCACAAAGCTCAGGCCCAATGTCTGATCACTTCACTGTTCAGCTGGATAGTAAACCTTGTTACAGACCTCAGGTAGGTCGAATGAGTGACCACACTTAAGGTTCAATACAGAGACTCCACATGGCTGTGTCCTCAGTCCTCTGCTATGCTCCATCTACACATATATCTTCATAGCTCCATGTGACTCTAACATCATTGCCAGATTTGCAGATTGAGCCTGATCTTCAACAACAATGAGCAGGACTACCTGGATGAAGTGAAGTGTCTATCACATTGGTGTCAGGACAACTGCCTCCTCCTGGACATTAGCAAGACAAACAAGCCTATTATGGACTTTGGGAGAAAACAGCAGAGATGCCTCAGAATTAATAGCACCCAGCTGGAGAGGGTGGACAGTTTCAGATACTTTAATGTTCACATCACAGTGGACCTGATCTGGTTCAAACACACTGCAACTTTGATGAAAAAGGCCCAAAAATGTCTTTACCCCATCTGGCATTTTAGGCCCACATCAAGATACTAATATGGATATGCTATGTTTGTGTGTTGTGTTCAAATCTGCTGGCTCATCCTTCAGGTACTTTATTGGTGGCAGCGGGTTCAGGAGGCTCCCTAGAGGAACTGGGAGTGTGAAGCTGACATGCACTGCCACAAGTTGCAAACAAGAAACAAAATACCGTACGTGCTTGAGGGTATAAAATGTAACAATAATAGCCCTTTTGGCTTTATCTAATGTGTCTATGAGCGGGTTACAGCGTTAGAGCTCCATCCACAAATGCAGTTCAGGTTCAAACGAGATGGATTCTTATGGCTCTCAGGCAAGAAGTGGCATCATCTTGCTGTTATGGAGGAGAAAAAAGATCAAACTGTTCGTGGCAGCACCTCCTCTTGTCCTGGTGGGGTATTGCATACCTTGGATGAGTCCTGAAGGTGTCCCTCTGATGCGCATGCATGACTCTAAACAGCTTCCACACATCCACCATTGAAGGCATCGTGACAGGAAGTTTTTCCCTCGATTTGGCAACAACAGGCAGCAGGACTGCAAAGCTCAATTTAATACACAGGGCAGAGAGTGATACCGTTACGCGAACTCATCACTGGGTGGGCACTCTCTAACCTCCATGACATCTACACCAAGTGATGTTGGACCAGTATCAAAGAAAATTGTCAGAGATGGCAGCCATCCTGATAATGGCTGCTTCTCTGTGGTGCCATTTGGGAAACATTACTGCTGCCTGAAGACCATCAGAGAGACTGAGGAAGAACTTCTTTCCCCAGTCCAGCCACATCTTAAATGAAGAGAGTGCCTAGAGCTACACTGTCCTATATTAAGTTAGTTATTTATTATAGATTTGTATAATATTTATATAAATGTTCTGAATATAAATATAGATATATACAAAGCTGAGTATTTAAAATTTTATACTCTTGGAGTTCAGCAGCTAAGCATTGCACAACATATTGTACTGTGTGGCATAATTATATGTGATAATTGGAATTTGATATGATTTGATTTGCTATTAATGGACATGTATTTCATCCATTTTCTTAACTTGCTTATTTAAGGCAGGGTGGTTGGATCCATTTATAGTAAAGAGTTTGAAACTGCTTTGTCATCCTGTGCTTAAACAAATCGGTCTGTGAAGTTTATAATTGTTTTACCTGAGAATTTATTACAGCACTCTATGAAGAGCGCTATACAAAAATAAACTGAATGGAATTGATTAACCATTCTATCGATACATTATTTTCAATCGGCCAGTTCTGGGTCAAAGAGGGGATTATACCCGGTTCCAAATATTAACATACATCATATTCTACAGCCAGCATGATAAATTAAAAGCCATGGCAGTTGAGAGCCAAGAGAACATGGCAACTCCACTCCATGCAGAATTCTGCATTTGAAGCAGGTGTAAGCCCTATGGCAGCAGAACAAAAGGCACCTGCCTTTCATTTTACTCAAACACAATAGACAAACGTCTAACAAGGATGTAGAGCTTACCGGGATGTTCTTGTTCTGCATTAATGAAGTGTACAAACTGGTTATTCTTGATAGGACATACAACAAAAACAAGGAAAAATGAAAATGGCAACCACTTGTTTTAGGTGTTCAGCATAAGAGTTAAAACAAGTCTCCTCAGCCTTACTGCTCATTAGTGTTCCCTACAGCTGGATCGCCACCTAAACATATGACAAAGGAGGTCACAATCGGCAAGGACCCTTAACCTTGAGACTCTGGTTGTTGCACATCCTTCCTGACATGAGCAGTACAAGATATGCGGGCAAAGAGAAAGCAATTGAACTGAACCAGGATCAGCTATAGTTCTGGGAATGGCCAGTCGTGAGATGCAGCAGGTTGAGTTAACTGGAAGATTCAAAGATCATCTTGTAACCTGTCAAGAGTTAAAAACACAGATTCAAAACGTAACAGGCATTCTGCATAGCGGGGCTCACTATAAGGGGGGGGGGGTGTGCTTTTAGGTGGCATGGCTGGACATATGTTAGATATTCTGCATATTTTATATAATTGTATACTGCATACATGTACTGTGTAGATGTGACAATAATGACTCCATAAACCTATAATGCTTCTTTAATGAATGTAAAAGGCCACTTGAGTTTTGCAGCTATGAACAGTTCTAAGCATCAGGGCATCTACAACAGTCATGGCGGAAGTGCACTGCTGACACCTGTTAACCTGGCACCTTACAGTATGTTTAGCTTCTGAGAGAATAGTTTACATGAAACAGGAGCCAGGTCTCCATGACCTCATGGCAGGGCTTCTGGGAAAAAGTGTTTAAACGCAAACTGACAGCAGGTTAGTTAAACAAGACCATCACTGTCCGCTAGCCCACTGCTTGTACACACTGAAAGATAAGTGTACAACATACAACCAACAGCATTTTGGCGATATTCACATAACCTGTCAGGTATAAAACATAAGCACAAACAGCAGAAACACTCTGAATACTTAGTTTCTTGCTCACTTTTGGAATTGTCCGTCATCTCATCCAGGAAGAAAGGTGGGTCCCTGCCAGGAAGGGAGGTCAGAGTGGAAAGACAACAATGGAATTGGAGCCTTGACATGGAAAAGAGGCCAGAATAATGGAAGGAATGGGGGACTCAGTCTGTTTTTAGTATTTACTTCCCTGACACACTAGAAGGCAGCACCCATGTGTCCCTGCTCCTATTTTTCAAACCTTGGGGCAGGCTGGGAATCGTAGTCTTGTGGGTCAGCCCTGCTGGGTGTTGTGAATGTCACCAGGAGGAGCTGCAGGGATGGACTAACCGTACTTTATGGCACTTCAGCCTAATTCAGAAGTAACTCTTTGCCCAAACACTGGGAGTACTTCCAGGGTCTGGCTTAAAAGTAGCCCTCTGCTTCACCTTAGGGAGTCAGAGAACAACACTTGCTTGGAGGAAGAGAAGTAGGACGTTATTTGGTGTGCTGTACGGAGGATTCCAGAAGGGCCTGTGAAGGTACTAGATAAAATAAAATCATTATATTTAAACCCGTGACAGTGTCTGTCTCAGTTGTGTCCAGGGTTTAGGGCTTAGTCACGCCCGATATCTTTCAAAGCAGATAACACTGAAGCGTTGATACTTGGCATTCTTAAATGAAACAAATTAATCCAACAGTCACCAAAGCTTAATAAACACCTAATCAGAAGCTGGACAATATTCATAAAGAATGTTTCATCATAGCACAACCTACACAGAAGAGCAAAACTTCTATTAATACATATTGTGAGTGAACTCATATTAGATCTGCAAGACACCCACCAAGATACCTCCATGGCACTATGAAAGAATATAACATGGCAGAAACTGCCAGCATTTTTCAATGTGTACTTACCGAACAGTGGCTGATTATTTTTTTAATTAGGGAGACTGACTCTGTATCATTTTACTGTGTCTTATATTCTGCAATATTTCCATTCATCACTCGTCTTTTTCAATGGCATTGGAGTTAAATGTATTTGATTCAGTACCATGCTATACTTCAGTCTAAACATAAACATAAAATATACTGTTCAAAAAAAATTAAAGGAATACTTTTTAATCAGAGTATAGCATAAAGTCAATGAAACTTATGGGATATTAATCTGGTCAGTTAAGTAGCAGAGGGGGTTGTTAATCAGTTTCAGCTGCTGTGGTGTTAATGAAATTAACAACAGATGCACTAGAGGGGCAACAATGAGATGACCCCCAAAACAGGAATGGTTTAACAGGTGGAGGCCACTGACATTTTTCTCTCCTCATCTTTTCTGACTGTTTCTTCACTAGTTTTGCATTTGGCTACAGTCAGTGTCACTACTGGTAACATGAGGCGATACCTGAAACCTACAGCGGTTGCACAGGTAGTCCAACTTCTCCAGGATGGCACATCAATACGTGTCATTGCCAGAAGGTTTGCTGTCTCCCTGCACAGTCTCAAGGGTATGGTGGAGATTCCAGGAGACATGCAGGTACTCTAGGAAAGCAGGACAGGGCCGTAGAGGTCCTTAACCCATCAGCAGGACCAGTATCTGCTCCTTTGGGGAAAGAAGAACAGGATGAACACTGCCAGAGCCCTACAAAATGACCTCCAGCAGGCCACTGATGTGAATGTCTCTGACCGAACAATCAGAAACTGCAGTGTGGCCTCTGCATTTCTGTTCATCAAGTCTTCTGTGGATAGTCGTCTCTGACACAAACATCTGCCTCCTGAAGACGGGTTTGGATCTGTCAGACAGGTATTTTTGGCTTTTTCTTTACCATGGTGAGGGTTTCTTCTGTCATCAGCAGTTAAGGTCTTCCCTGGCTACCAGTTCCTTTACGATTACTGGGCTCACAAGTGCGTTCTTTCTTCTTAATGATATTGCAGACCGTTGATTAAAGTAATCCTAAGGCTTTACCAATGTCTCTACTGGATGGATATATTAATTTTTCTAAGGCTCATAATGACTGCTTTGACTTTCACTGGCACAGCTCTTGGCAACTACAGACTCCAAAGGGTAGAAGCAAGCCTACTGTAGGGATCTTCTGCCTGCACAAGACGCCAATTGTCCCCAAACATTATGGGGAGGGTCCACATATAAAAAATGTCATGAAATACATGCAAATAACCTTAAATGAAAGTCTGCATTGTGTACTTTAATCACATCTGAATTCCTTAATTTGTAATTTTAAACAGTGGAGCAGAGGGGTAAATCAAAGAAAAATGTGTCTGTCTTTCTCCCAGTTATAAAGCCAGTTATAAAGTTTCTTTTAACCTCTTCTTTTCCTACACCATTCTTACTTCTCTCCCTAATAAAACTGAGAGCATTACATATCGTTATTCCTTCTACTCGCAAAGGCCACTGCAATAAATAGTTAGCCATATGTAGTTTAGTTGGATTACATTTACAGCTGGGTTTAAAATGCATCTCCATTCAAGGCCTCCCCTCACAGAACATCTGGATTCAGTGGTCACTTGCGTTTATCCGCAGAACAAAGTGCAATGTAAGTTACTGCCCTAAGGTAGAATTGGAACAGACTGTTCAGAATGACCTAGCATGAAAAACTGAAAAGAAAAAGGACATGATTCACTGCTATGAAGAACTTCTTTGTTTTAGTACAAGGACAAACGTGGGACAGGCCGATGAAAGACTCACGTGCCACTGCCGCCACTCTGCTCAGTTTCTTTTTTTTTGTGTCAGCACTGGCCACCCTTCTGTGGCTTACCTGACTTCTGCCATCATCCTACATGATTCTTTTTATCTCTTCCACCATGTTGTATGTGGAGAGAAAGCGCATTTACATTTCCCACTTGTGTTAACCGTGGATATAGTTGTTCAAAACGCTCCAGTCTGCAAGATAACAAAGTACACTCTGTTAATACATTACTAGCTGACGCCTGCCGTAGTATACGGCGGTGTAAGAATAGGAACAGAAAATGGTCAGAAAGGAATTTAGAAATTAAGAAGAAAGAAATAATTCTTGAAAGACGCAGTTGTGAATAGGTGTTTTGCTGGAGATGACAGATAATGAGTCGAAAGATCTAACCCTAGAAAAAGCCACGTACAACTGACCGTGGCTGAAGACTGGCTGTTGTAGATTAACGCAAATCTTTGCAAACGTTTGTCCTTGGGACTTGTTGATAGTCATGGGGAACGCAGTAGTTTGAAGGAGGAATATGAATCGAGAAAAGTGGCGTGGGGGTGTATGGGAGGCCGCAGGCAGCATGGGGAAGGGTTTGGAAGAGGACGAATAGGAATCGAGAAATACCGTGTGGGCTGTGTGTTGGGGGTGGACCGGTTTTGAAGAGGAAACAGGACGAACCAGAAGAGAATATATATATATATATATATATATATATATATATATATATATATATATAGATGAAAAAATTGCTTACTGTGACTAATTTTGCATTACTTTATTTTAAGAAATACACAATCATGTAGCACTTAATTTAAAAAGTAATACATACGCCAAATGAGAAGTGAGCAGCTTTTGTGAAGAAAAATGTCTGCAGTGACAAATTCTGTATCTTAGTAATTACTACTACTATTTATACTAATCCTTATACTATACTAGCCATCCCCCACGGCCTCGTCCTCGGATTAGTGAAACAGGACAGTGAGGAGGGCCCTCCCCAGCTTTCTACTCCTGACGTCACTCTTCCCTCTCCCCTCGGGCCGCAGCCTCTGTCTCGGATTAGCACGTATATATTGCTCCTGCTAGCGAACTCTGATTCTTAGCGCAATGAGAAAAGTCGCAAAATCAACTGGAATGTTCAAGCAAATTGTAGAAAGAAAAAAAAAAAAGATCTTAATCCGTTAAGTAGTTCTCTGGTTCACAAACTAAGCCCGAGGCCTGTGAGTGTGTAGGGACAGCCCGACGAGTGTCTCTCGGATACGCACAAATAAATCAGTACCACAAGCGAACTGATACTTAGCGCAATGAGAAAGTCACAAAATCAACTAAATGTTCAAGCAAATTATAGAAAAAAACCCAATCTAAATCAATTACGTAGTTCTCTCGTGAAAAGCGGACAGACATAAAAACGGGTCTAAAAAACTATAAGAAATTTTGCGCTTGGTCCACGAAATTTTTAAAACCGTTTCTTAGCGAGCACCTATGGGCCAAGGGTAACCTAAATTCCAAATTTCAAGTCCCAAATCTTCATGCTTTGGGAGATTTCAGGATGAGTGAGTCAGTGGTATTTGGCTTTTATATAAAATATATATATTTATAAACTATTTATCCTTAAAAATGCCTATTTTGTTATGATTAAGGTAACCACACTGCCGACTTGAACATCACATAAAGGGATCATTTTCCTGCAGATCATCTAATGTTGTCTACCTAATTCTCTGCATGAAATGTCCTGACGCTGCACTCTATGTGGGAGAAACTGGACAAACACTTCGCCAGAGAATGAATTTACACAGATTCCACATTAAACATGGCAACACAGATGTTCATGTAGTGGCCCACTTCAACAGCCATGGACACTGTGAGAGGGACTTTAAAGTCACAGTGCTTATGGGCAACTTCAGAACACAGCAAGAGAGAAAAGAATGGGAAGTAAAACTCATGTTAAAATTTAATACATTACAACATGGCTTGAATAGAGACAAGAGTTTTATAGCCAGTGTGGAACAGGCCCTGGACACAGACAGATAGACATCATTCGTTCACCCAACACACGTTTATTATGTACAACTATTTACAAGAAATGTTCAGTGCACGTCCCAGTGCCTCCAGCACCGATCCCCCAAAGTCCAGGCCTCACAGTCCTTTGTGCCTTTCTTCTGGCCACCTCCAGTCCTCTGTCCAGCTCCGTCCTCTTCCACTTGACTTCCGCTCTTGAATGCAGGGGGGCGGCCCCTTTTATGCCAACCTGGATGGGCTCCAGCTGCTTCCTGGCACTCCTCCATGGACACGCCCCCGTGTGGCGGAAGTGCCGGCTGCGCACCCGGAAGCCCTCCAGGTGTCACCATTCTTCTTCTCCCTAGCACTTAGCTCCAGGGTTCTTCAGGCACTGGGGCGCCACCTGGCGGTGGCCACGGGCCCCTAAAGGGTTGGGCTTCCAAGCCCCCTACCCGAGGCCACCAACAAAACCAGGGCGGTCGCCCCCTCGTGGTCGGGAGGAGGCACCAGCCCTCCTCCGGTCCCCTCGGGCGTCCCGGCTGGACTCCACCCCCAGCCGCATGCGACACCAGGTACGAGTAGTGTTTGCATCTCTCAGACTGACACAGATAGCCTGTCTACAGACCCACATTGTTTTGGAAAACTCATCATAAACTTCAAAGGACTTTGTTAGACAGTTATCTTATCCAAAGATCTTGACCATACATTGTTCTTCTCTCTCTTGTTAAATTAATCTTAGCCTGAATGAACCTATTAATTTTTTACATTTAAGATTTTTCATTTAAAGATGTACCAATGTTGTTTCTTGTCCTAGTGTATGGATATAAACACAGGGAACTTCAGTTTCTGTATTACATCCTGCCTGAAGAAGCGGCCCGAGTTGCCTCGACAGCTTGCATATTGTAATCTTTTTAGTTAGCCAATAAAAGGTGTCATTTTGCTTGGCTTTTCTCTACTGTTATGATTAAGAAATTTAGGCAACAGTAAAAAATAACCTTTACGTGATTAAAAAAATTCAAGCTGTTTTAAAAATGGCCAGTTAATTTTGTACAGTATTATGCTTTAAACTTGCAGCTCAAGCAGTAAATAAGATATGTACATCAAAATCACCAAAGCAATGGCTTCTTCAAAGGAGAGCCAAAGATGTGGAATGGCCCACCAGAGCCCAGACCTGTGCTGTGACCTGAAGACAGCTGTGCCCAGGAGATGCCCTCGCAATGTGACAACAAGGAGGAGAGGGCAAAATAGCCAAGTCCAGATGTGCAAAACTGACTTTTACCTGAAAAGACTAAAAGGTACTTCAATGAAGTGTTAGTTTAGGGGGAGTGTAAACTAATACAACCACGTTTTTGGAGGATTTTTTTCCTCCTTTTATCACTAAACAGTTTGATTTGTTTTCAGCTTCTTTGTATTGATTGCAATTAAGGGTGGAAAAAAGCTGAGACAGGATTTCTATTGGTTCCATTTTTTTTTTTAATTACACAAAACCTGCCATTTTGGCAGGAGTGTGTAGACTTTTTTTATGTTGGCCGTATGCCCTGTATTTCTAGCTAAAGTACAATACAAAAGCCCCATCCTACAATCTTATACAGAATTAAACCAGAGTCACTGGGTATGCCAAACTGCACAAATGACGGTCATAGGAGTGCTCCATGACTGCATCCACCTCTCTAACATTATACTGCATGTAAAGCGAGAGGGCCTACATTAGCACACTTTTGTGAGCAGAAATGGCCACATGGACTTGCGTGGAGGACACCCTTACCTGGCCACCAAGAGTTTCCAGGAGCTGTGCTGGTTATTGAATCATTATGCTGCAACCAAATCTAGTAAATGAAATAAGAATTAAAAACACAAACCAACTCAGATTCAGACATTTGCAGCACTTTTGCCCTCAGAGCAGACACACATCAATCCCATTTTAGCCACAAGAAGCTTCTATTAAGACACTTTAATTTTTATTTTTTTAAAGAGCTCAAAGTTCATATCAATGGGAGGCTTCCTGGATTTGATCATTACAACTGTCCCTCTTCTGGAATTTTAAAATTCTATTTCCAGGCATAAATTACTTGGATTCCTTCCAAAGACATTTATTGGATTAACTGGCAACTGAACATTTGGTCATAAGAGAAAGAAGGTGTCTATCCCTAGCTTTTTCTTCAGGCTCAGAAAATAGAGAATTTGTTTCTGTTTTGCATTGTGCGACTAAGAAAAAAAAAAAAACGTATTATTGACTTTTAATAGCTTCCTTATTCCCTCCTCTTGTGTGTTTACGGACATTTCCCACAACTTAACTTTGGCCTATCGAAGGCCAGCAGGAAGTAAGAAGCACTTTGATTCAAGCTTGTTCTACTTAAGCAGTGGCACAGGAATCTTCACTGCTGGTCTAAAACACACAAAATAACAAAAGATTTTGGGTTATTTGTTTCTCCCATACAAAACTTTTAAGTAATAAACGGAGAAATCACAGCGTGCGTAGTAGAGGTGCAGAACTGGCTGCTGTTCACACTCGCATAAGGCAACTCTGGTTCTGCTCTCATGCATCAAATTAGAAAATCCCGATCTGGCACTTTAATATCTGCAAGTCAGAAGCTCTCCAGTCCCCAAAGGAAGGTTTTTATATGAATCTCTAGTCTAAAACCCACCCAACCCCTCTTTTCTATTTCAAGAAGCTGGTTTACTGTTATAGACAAGAACAGTTTTGGTTTTTCTGTTACTGCTGGCTCACTCTCTGCAAGCATGGCCTTCCTCCCATTTTCTTTTAAGTACTTATTTGTTTTCAGTCCTATTGACTTTAGCGAAAATTATACAAGGAAGTCACCTGGAAAGTAAGCAAAGAAAAGATAGTATGAGGGGGTGTTTCAAGCACTAAAGAAGTAAACACTGTAAATACTACAGCCACATGTATAAGAACAAGGATGTGGCGGATGACTTCACCTCTATGTCAATAGCAAGAATTCAGTTTTATAGATAAAACTCTGACTAATAAGAAGCTCAGAATAACATGACATGTTAAACAGAAAGAATGGAGTTTACCGTCAATGACTGAACGTGACCTTTAAACTGTACAAAGAGAGGCAAAAAGTGACCTTCAGTACAGGTATATACAGATAGGTCCATAAATATTTGGACAGAGACAACTTTTTTCTAATTTTGGTTCTGTACGTTACCACAGTGAATTTTAAATGAAACAACTCAGATGGAGTTGAAGTGCAGACTTTCAGCTTTAATTCAGTGGGGTGAACAAAATGATTGCATAAAAATGTGAGGCAACTAAAGCATTTTTAACACAATCTCTTCATTTCAGGGGATCAAAAGTAATTGGACAAATTAAATAATTGGAAATAAAATGTTCATTTCTAATACAAACCGGATTCCAAAAAAGTTGGGACACTATACAAATCGTGAATAAAAACTGAATGCAATGATGTGGAGGTGCCAACTTCTAATATTTTATTCAGAAAATAACATAAATCACGGAACAAAAGTTTAAACTGAGAAAATGCATCATTTTAAGGGAAAAATATGTTGATTCAGAATTTCAACTCCCAAAAAAGTTGGGACAAGGCCATTTTCACCACTGTGTGGCATCTCCCCTTCTTCTTACAACACTCAACAGACGTCTGGGGACCGAGGAGACCAGTTTCTCAAGTTTAGAAATAGGAATGCTCTCCCATTCTTGTCTAATACAGGCCTCTAACTGTTCAATCGTCTTGGACCTTCTTTGTCGCACCTTCCTCTTTATGATGCGCCAAATGTTCTCTATAGGTGAAAGATCTGGACTGCAGACTGGCCATTTCAGTACCTGGATCCTTCTCCTACGCAGCCATGATGTTGTGATTGATGCAGAATGTGGTCTGGCATTATCTTGTTGAAAAATGCAGTGTCTTCCCTGAAAGAGATGACGTCTGGATGGGAGCATATGTTGTTCTAGAACCTGAATATATTTTTCTGCATTGATGGTGCCTTTCCAGACATGCAAGCTGCCCATGCCACATGCACTCATGCAACCCCATACCATCAGAGATGCAGGCTTCTGAACTGAGCATTGATAACAACTTGGGTTGTCCTTGTCCTCTTTGGTCCGGATGACATGGCGTCCCAGATTTCCAAAAAGAACTTTGAATCGTGACTCGTCTGACCACAGAACAGTCTTCCATTTTGCCACACTCCATTTTAAATGATCCCTGGCCCAGTGACAACGCCTGAGCATGTGGATCTTGCTTAGAAATGGCTTCTTCTTTGCACTGTAGAGTTTCAGCTGGCAACGGCAGATGGCACGGTGGATTGTGTTCACTGACAATGGTTTCTGGAAGTATTCCTGAGCCCATTCTGTGATTTCCTTTACAGTAGCATTCCTGGTTGTGGTGCAGTGTCGTTTAAGGGCTCGGAGATCACGGGCATCCAGTATGGTTTTACGGCCTTGACCCTTACGCACAGAGATTGTTCCAGATTCTCTGAATCTTTGGATGATGTTATGCACAGTTGATGATGATAGATGTAAAGTCTTTGCAATTTTTCGCTGGGTAACACCTTTCTGATATTGCTCCACTATCTTTCTGCGCAACATTGTGGGAATTGGTGATCCTCTACCCATCTTGGCTTCTGAGAGACACTGCCATTCTGAGAAGCTCTTTTTATACCCAATCATGTTGCCAATTGACCTAATTAGTGTTTATTGGTCTTCCTGCTCTTCGTTATGCTCAAATTTACTTTTTCCAGCCTCTTATTGCTACTTGTCCCAACTTTTTTGGGATTTGTTGACACCGTGAAATTTTGAATCAACATATTTTTCCTTTAAAATTATACATTTACTCGGATTAAACGTTTGATCTGTCATCTACGTTCTATTACAAATAAAATATTGACATTTGTCATCTCCACATCATTGCATTCAGTTTTTATTCACAATTTGTTTAGTGTCCCAACTTTTTTGGAATCCGGTTTGTACTTGGTTGAAAACCCTTTTCTGGCAATGACAGCCTGAAGTCTTGAACTCATGGACATCACCAGATGCTGGGTTTCCTCCTTTTTAATGCTGTGCCAGGCCTTTACTGCAGCAGCTTTCAGTTGCCGTTTCTTTGTGGGCCTTTCTGTACGAAGTTTAGTCTTCAACAAGTGAAATGCATGTTCAGTTGGGTTAAGATCAGGTGACTGACTTGGCCATTCAAGAATTCTCCACTTCTTTGCTTCAATAAACTCCTGGGTTGCTTTGGCTGTATGTTTTGGGTCATTGTCCATCTGTATCATGAAACGCCACCCGATCAATTTGACTGCATTTAGCTGGATTTGAGCAGACAGCATGTCTCTGAACACCTCAGAATTCACTCGGCTGCTTCTGTCCTGTGTCACATCATCAATAAACACTAGTGTCCCAGTGCCACTGGCAGCCATGCACACCCAAGCCATCACACTGCCTCCACCATGTTTTACAGATGATGTGGTATGCTTTGGATGATGAGCTGTTCCACGCCTTCTCCATACTTTTTTCTTGCCATGACTCTGGTAGAGGTTGATCTTGGTTTCATCTGTCCAAAGAATGTTTTCCAGAACTGTGCCGGCTTTTTTAGATGTTCTTTAGCAAAGTCCAATCTAGCCTTTCTATTCTTGAGGCTTATGAGTGGCCTGCACCTTGCAGTGCACACTCTGTATTTACTTTCATGTAGTCTTCTCTTTATGGTAGACTTTGATATCGATACGCCGACACCCTGGAGAGTGTTGCTCACTTGGTTGGCTGTTGTGAAGGGGTTTCTCTTTACCATGGAAATGACTCTGCGATCATCCACCAGTGTTGTCTTCCATGGACGTCCAGATCTTTTTGCATTGCTGAGTTCACCAGTGCTTGCTTTCTTTCTCAAGATGTACCAAACTGTAGATTTTGCCACTCGTAATATTGTGGCAATTTCTCGGATGGGTTTTTTCTGTTTTCACAGCTTAAGGATGGCTTCTTTCACCTGCATGGAGAGCTCCTTTGACCGCATGTTGTCTGTTCACAGCAAAATCTTCCACATGCAAGCACCACACCTCAAATCAACTCCAGGCCTTTTATCTGCTTAATTGATAATGACGGACTTGCCCACACCTTCCCATGAAATAGCCTTTAAGTCAATTGTCCAATTACTTGAATCTCTGAAATTAAGGGATTGTATTAAAAAAATGCTTTAGTTGCCCCACATTTTTATGCAATCATTTTGTTCACCCCACTAAATTAAAGCTGAAAGTCTGCACTTCAACTACATCTGAGTTGTTTCATTTAAAATTCATTGTGGTAATGTACAGAACCAAACCAAAATTAGAAAAAAGTTGTCTCAGTCCAAATATTTATGGACCTAACTGTAAGTATATAATGATTAGCCACAGTATTAAAACTACTGGCCTAATATTGTGTAGGTTCTGAGCCGTCAAGGCATGGAGTCCACAAGGCCTCCGACGGTGTCCTATGGTTAGCAGCAGATCCTTCAAGTCCTGTAAGTTGTGAGGTGGGGCCTCCATGGATTGGACTTTTCCCAGAACATCCCACATATGCTGGGACTGGGATGGACTGGGATCTGGAGAATTTGGAAGCCAAGTCATCACCTTGAACTCTTTGTCATGTTCCTCAAACCATTCCCATGAAAGGGTGTATAAGGTCTGTAACAATCTTGAGGTAGGTGGTACATGTCAAAGTAAGCTTTCCCAGTAGAACATTGCCCAGAGCAACATGACGACTATGCCTTCTGCCCAAAGTGGATCCTGCTACCATCTCTTCCCTAGGTAAACATACACACACCTAGCTGTTCACATGATCTAAAAGAAAGTGTGACTCCGACTCTAGCCCATCTTCTTCCATTGCTCCATGGTCAAATTCTGATGCTCACTTGCCCTCTGTAGGCTCTTTCAGCAGTAGGTAGGGGGTCAGCATGGTCACTCTTGACTGGTCTACAGCTAAACATCCTCATACATAGCAAGTTGCGATGGATTGTGTGTTCTGACACCTCTCATGGCCAGCATTATGTTTATCAGCGGTTTGTGCTACAGGAGCTCTGTTGTGCAATATGGCCAGATGGGCTAGCCTTCAGTCTCCACTTATATCAATGAGCCTTGAACACTCATGCACCTGTCGCTGGTTCACCGGTTTTTCTTCCATGCATCACTTTTGGTAGGCACTAATTACTGCATACTGGGAATACTCCACAAGACCTGCCATTTTGGAGATGCTCTGATTCAGTCAAATGGGATGACAATTTGGCCCGTAATCAAAGCAGCTTTGATCCTTATATGTGCCCATTTTTCCTGCTTCCAACACATCAACTTCAATAACGGACTGTTCACTTGCTATCCAATATAACCTGCCCCTTGACAGGTGCTCAACATTTTTAACTTAATCTCTCAGTGGAGTTATTACTGTGGCTGATTGGTGTACACAGTATTGAGAATATAGCACCTAAATACATTAAAGACACATCTCATGTTCGAGAGTAAAGCATATAACTCCATATTTGATAGTGACATTTGTGCACAAATGCTATAAACAAAAACACATCAATGCCCAACACTCAGTGTCATGTTGCCTGCAGGCTTTACTGTACACTGCTCTACAGGATTCTTTGTTGAAATTGTAATACCACATCCGATAATCCACTTTTACAACACAGTCTGTGCTGGGGGAGAGAATGGGCTGAGCGAGCTACCACTCACCGAAATAAGGGTGAGGTGCAACCACTTAGACATATCAAGGCAGTCACTCATTCTGATCTCTCTATTCATAATTTTTGTTATACTAGAGGAAGAGGCTTGTTGTGCAAGAACAAAACGAGACGACGACAACTCGTGGGGTGACCACAGCTGTCACAGGTTACTACAGCTTTATGGTCTATGGCACATGCTGTCTCTCCTCTTATTAAAGTTGATTTATATGTGGCCACCTGGCAATGAGCACAAGTTAACTCCACCAAAACCCTAAAAATATTAAATTACTCTCTGACATGCAATACATAAAAATAAACTAAAGAAGCACTTTTATAATAATGTGATTTTCTAAGAAAATGGAAGGAATTACAAGGCAAAGGCGATTCAATTTTGGTGTCCGCAAAGTTTGAACTATGCATCACCAGTACATTATGCTTTATGCGGGGCACCTCCAAGACTATGTCACAAAACTGGCCTTCTGTGTGTCTGTGCAAACTTTATGATGAAATGGCGATTTATCAAACTTTGCTTCCTGCCTTGTGCCCAATTCCCTGGCTCCAAGGAACATCCAGCAAAATGTACTCAAAAAATGGATGCATGCATAAATAGAATCCTACCTGTAAGAGAAAGAACAGTAATCAGAGAAGAAAATACAATGCTGGGTGTTATATAAGAACCAATTAAATCATTTTGTTATGCCTGTAGTACAGGTGACAGTTTTAAAAAGATTGTAATGTCAAAAAATGTTTTCCAAACTTCCACAATGTTATTGGAATTCACCATAATATGACTGTCACAACTGTTACACATTGCTACTGGGACAAAAAAGGAGACAAAGACTTTAGATAGCATTTTCATATTGTTTCAATTTTGTAAAAATATATACCTACTTTTTTCCCCGTCCCCCAAACACAGTATGCCCTGCTCCTCAAGAATTAAAAACTAAAAATATCCTGACAAGGATTAGGACTGAAGTCTAACTAATGTTTCCATCTACAGGCATTGTGCCATGCAGTTAGTTTGAGAATCGTCAACACCCAGATGACAGTGGCAGCCGTGGTTGTGACATTGGCAAAAGGCAGCAGTGCTAGCCTCTAATTGCTGTCCACAAATTGCTTTAAAGAAAGTGAGACAGGAAGAGAGAGGAAGGAAAAAAAACCAAAAAAACCACAGAAACTGAGCACTGACCTGTCATTTCAGTTTTCAAGCTCAAGCCACATGCGTCTGGGATGATTTTCAACTTTAAAGTCAGTTTGTAAAATGTATTGTGTCCTAGTAATCAAAGAATTAAGACTGTAAACCACAAAGTGTTCTGTATTAACTATCGCCACTCACTTCAGAATAATGTGTGCCGAAAATGTCTTCAACTAATAAAAGCAAATGTTGAATCTATAGAGAGGGCAGGAGGGGACCAGCAGGCAGTTGCATATCTGAACCTAAATGGTAGACACCCCACTCATATCCTCGCTGCTGCTTCCAAAGTAAAAAGCAAAAGGGCCTCTTGATAACAAGTTATAAAACTAAAACAAATTAAATTCTGCTGTTTAGGGATGCTGGCAGGTATAACCCTGTAAAACAAACCAATTTCTAGCTTTTTTCTTTATGTTGTGTAACAGCCCCCTCTAGCGACATACTGTGTGTAAGTACAGTAAGAGTTCAGAAAGGAAGTTCTGAGAGGAGAATGGCAGGTTTACATCAAAGGTTGGGGGAGCATCCACTAATTAGAGTGTGTTGCCACACAACAAACCACCCGAATGCAGCCAAGCAATAGGTGACACCTCAGCACTACACAGTGCAAAGTTTTAGGTGGCCGAATAAAGATTATCATCATACCCAGGACGAAGCAACTGCAGGTTAAGGGCCTCTTTACAAAGGGGGAATAAAATCCAACTTTTTAAACTAAATAAGTGCTCAAAACACATCTAGTTACTACAGAATGTTTTCACGCCAGAAGATCAGCCGACTACATTTAAGAACTGGCTCCCTAGCCACTTTGAAGAATTCATCTCCATTATCTAAACTGACTAAATTAAATGAGATGTTCTTACATCTTGGTCAAGCTGAAATCAGTTCCTGTTGAGCTAGAGTTGTTATGATCCTGGAGAGGCACTCATAAGCAGGGAGAAAGATGAAATTAGATAAAATGATTAATTTCAAGTAAGTTAAAATTCCATCAGATCAAAGAATGAATGACTGCAGATCCTCAATATCCCTCACCTACCAAGATGCATTCAAGAGTTTACAGGTTATATCACAAAGTAAAAGAGAATCAAGAAGTGCTACCATTTAATTTCACAACCACCCTGTGTGTGCGTCTCTATGTTGCTATTCAGATAAGCTAGATAAGAAAATGCAGGGATGACTGAATGCAGCCATACCACATGCACTTCAGAACTGGTAATCCACCTGAGGCTAAGCACGTTCTAGCCCTGACAATGCTTAGGTGGGAGACCAACCAGGGAAAGCTTTTGTTGTGTGTTGGAAAGGACAGCACCTGTGGCCTGAATGTGGACCTCAATGCCCCAGCACAGAAACAAGGGAACTGTGCTATAAGAATTTTGCTGTCCTCTGGATGGGATATAAAAAAAAAAAAAAAATCAAGGTCGTGACTTTGGCACAAAATGGCTGCTACTGCATCATCCAAGTGGATGGTGCACATTATTGGTAGGTGAAGAGACCAGTGATATTTTCATAACGAAAACGAGAACTAGAAGTAAAAATATTGTTTCTCGTTTTACAAGAACGAGAACTGAAATTAAGGCAAACATCCATCCAACCATCCTTCGCCGCTTATCCGGGGTCGGGTCGCGGGGGCAGCAGCTTAAGCAGAGAGGCCCAGACTTCCCTCTTCCCATCCACTTTTTCTAGTTCTTCCGGGAGAATCCCAAGGCGTTCCCAGGCCAGCCAGGAGACATAGTCCCTCCAGTGTGTCCTGGGTCTTCCTCGGGGCCTCCTCCCGGTTGGACGTACCCGGAACACCTCACCAGGGAGGCATCCAGATCAGATGCTCGAGCCACCTCATCTGACTCCTCTCAATGCGGAGCAGCGGCTCTACTCTGAGCCCCACCTGGATGACTGAGCTTCTTACCCTATCTTTTAAGGGAAAGCCCAGACACCCTGCGGAGGAAACTCATTTCAGCCGCTTGTATTCACGATCTCGTTCTTTCGGTCACTACCCATAGCTCATGACCATAGGTGAGGGTAGGAACATAGATCGACTGGTAAATTGAGAGCTTTGCCTTACGGCTCAGCTCTTTTTTCACCACGACAGACCGATGCAGAGCCCACATCACAATCCACCTGTCGATCTCACGGTCCATTCTTCCCTTACTCGTGAACAAGACCCCAAGATACTTGAACTCCTCCACTTGGGGCAGGATCTCGCCCCCAACCCTGAGAGGGCACTCCACCGTTTTCCAGCTGAGGACCATGGTCTCGGATTTGGAGGTGCCGATTCTCATCCCAGCCGCGAACCGTTCCAGAGAGAGCAGAAGATCAAGGCCTGATGAAGCCAACAGGACAACATCATCTTCAAAAAACAGTGACCCAATCCTGAGTCCACCAAATCGGACCCCTTCAATACCCTGGCTGCGCCTAGAAATTCTGTCCATAAAAGTTATGAACAGAATTGGTGACAAAGGGCAGCCGAGTCCAACTCTCACTGGAAACGGACTCGACTTACTGCCGGCAATGCGGACCAAGCTCTGACACCAGTTGTACAGGGACCGTATAGCCCTTATCATGGGGTCCGGTACCCCATACTCCCGGAGCAGCCCCCACATGGTTCCCCGAGGGACACGGTCTAACGCCTTTTTCAAGTCCACAAAACACATGTAGACTGGTTGGGCAAACTCCCATGCACCCTCCAGGATTCTGCTAAGGGTGTAGAGCTGGTCCACTGTTAAGTGACCAGGACAAAAACCACACTGTTCCTCTTGAATCCGAGGGACCCTCCTCTCCAGAACCCCCGAATAGACATTTCCAGGGAGGCTGAGGAGTGTGATCCCTTTGTAGTTGGAACACACCCTCCAGTCCCCCTTTTTAAAGAGGGGAACCACCACCCCGGCCTGCCAATCCAGAGGCACTGTCCCCAATGTCCATGCAATTGTTCAGAGACGTGTCAACCAAGACAGTCTTACAACATCCAGAGCCATGAGGAACTCCGGGCGTATCTCATCCACCCCCGGGGCCCTGCCACCAAGAAGTTTTTTGACCACCTCGGTGACCGCAGTCCCAGAGATGGGAGAGCCCACCTCAGAGTCCCCAGGCTCTGCTTCCTCATTGAACGGCATGTTAGTGGGATTGAGGAGGTCTTCGAAGTACTCCCCCCACCGACCCACAATGTCCCGAGTCGAGGTCAGCAGGGCACCATCCCCACCATATACGGTGTTGACACTGCACTGTTTCCCCCTCCCGAGACGCCGGATGGTGGACCAGAATCTCCTCGAAGCCGTCTGAAAGTTGTTTTCCATGGCCTCTCCAAACTCCTCCCATGCTTGAGTTTTTGCCTCAGCAACCACCGAAGCCGCATTCCACTTGGCCTGCCGGTACCTGTCAGCTGCCTCCAGAGACCCACAGGACAAAAAGGTCCTATAGGACTCCTCCTTCAGATAGACAGCATCCCTCACCACCAGTGTCCACCAACTGGTTCGGGGATTGCCGCCACGACAGGCACCTACCACCTAACGGCCACAGCTCCGGTCAGCCGCCTCAACAATAGAGGCACGGAACATGGCCCATTCGGACTCAATGTCCTCCACCTCCCTCGGGACATGGTCAAAGTTCTGCCGGAGGTGGGAGTTGAAGCTACTTCTGACAGGGGACTCCGCCAGCTGTTCCCAGCAGACCCTCACAACACGTTTGGGCCTACCAGGACTGACCGGCATCTTCCCCCACCATCGAAGCCAACTCACCACCAGGTAGTGATTAACGGTCGAGTTTCCAAGACATATGGCCGCAAGTCCGATGACACGACCACAAAGTCGATCATCGAACTGAGGCCTAGGGTGTCCTGGTGCCAAGTGCACATATGAACACCCTTATGCTTAACCATGGTGTTCGTTACAGACAATCCGTGACGAGCACAGAAGTCTAATAACAAAACACCTCTCGGGTTCAGAAAGGGGTGGATGGGGGGGTTTAGGGTCGTCATTCCTCCCAATCACGCCCTTCCAGGTCTCACTGTCATTGCCCACGTGAGCACTGAAGTCTCCCAGCAGAACGAGGGAGTTCCCAGAAGTTACGCCCTCTTAACACCCCCTCCAGGGATTCCAAACAGGGTGGATACTTCAAACTGCTGTTCGGCGCATACGCACAAACAACAGTCAGGACCCTCAACCCCCCACCTGAAGGCAGAGGGAGACCACCCTCTCGTACACCGGGGTAAACCCCAATGCACAGGCTCCAGGTTGGGGGCAATAAGTATGCCCACACCTGCTTGGCGCCTCTCACCGGGGGCAATTCCAGAGTGGTAGAGAGTCCAGCCCCTCTCAAGGAGATTGGTTCCAGAGTCCAAGCTGTGCATTGAGGTGAGTCCGACTATATCTAGCCGGAACCTCACGACCTCGCACACTAGCTCAGGCTCCTTCCTCTTCAGAGAGGTGACAAACAGAGGCAAGCAGAGAAACTAAAACTAAATAATTACAAACTAAAACATGAACAAGAATTGAGTAAAAATTAAAAAAAAAACAGTAAAAGCATTTTCATTCAATACAGTTCAGTCATGCTTGAGCGGTTGTTTGTAGGTCATCCTGAGTGTTCAGTCACATTGTGTTGTTAACTATTCGGTGATTTTGTAACTTGGGCTTACCATAGTCACGTGGCTTTGTAAAGGACCGTTGTTTGTTTGTGGCGCACATCTGGCTTGTCGGGTTGAAGCAGTAAGCATGTGTGGTTGACGGTGGCGAGTTTTGCACAGATGTTTGTGGGTAGAAAGCGAGGAAGTAACGCATGGAAATACTTAAATTACTGCACAGATGATAATAAAAGCAAATGTAGTGTACAAGAAGAGTCTCGGAGTTGGTGAGGAAGACAGTACCATGCCGCACTCAAAGGGGGTGGATGTGAGCCCAAGAGGTGTTTGTTGCTGCTGTTCTTCTACACAGAGACTATGGGCGCCAATAAGTTAGAGATATCAAGTCAAGTGCACTGCAGCTGTCCTTTTATTTTTATATTTTATTCCGACTGACTGTCAAAATGGAAGATTTATGACTTTTAAAACTAAAGGAAAATAAGTAGGAGTTTTACAAGAAAGTGACAGAGATTTTTGTGGAGGAGGATAGGCGCATGGACTTTATTTACAAATAAAGGTAAGACAATAAAGAGTTTTCAATTTTATAAAAAATGGGAAAAGACTAAGAAAAAAAAAAAATCAAAATTAGTTTTGACCTTAAATAAAATATTCAATTGTTTTTCTTGCTTTCCTTTTGTTGAACAGTCTGTATTAAAATTGATTGAAGCATTTGAATTAAAAGTTTTTAAAAACAACTAAATATTTCAATTAAGGTCAAAATTGAAATCCAATTTTTTTGTACACCAATCTCCACTTTAATTTGTATTTAATGAGTATGAACTGTGAAATTGCAACTGCAAATTTAGAACACATGGAAGATGCAGACCAAATGCACTATCTCCGCTATAAATGTTACATTCGTTTTTTGCCAAATATGTACCTTACCTATGTATGCGTAAAGAATGCTGATGAGATATGAAACATAACCAGTAGTCAATGTGCATGCTGCCAAACTGAACAGTGAATAAGCTACTCTTTAGGGTTCATATATTTGTAAATCTGACACTGCTTCAGTACTGGCAGCAGAAATCGTCAACATGCAGTTGTGCTGGCACCAGTGGCCGAGGACTTTGTCTGTGCACCTGCATTACAGACATTCATCAAGCAAATGTTTTCACTTTGTGGCTAGCTGCGCAATGGACGTCGTTGCAACAAAGAAATCTCTCAAAATGCGTGCTTGTTTAAAGCTTAACAACAATGTGCTTGCACGGACTGGTTTCTTGGGTTGAAACATTTCTTGCGGACTATATTTATTAGGCCACTTAATCTGTTTGATCAATCATTGTCAAGCTGTGTTTAACGGCATTATGAACTGTAAGTGTATTTTGCTGACTGAAACTTAACTTGCATTGAAATATATGTAGGCCAGCATTTGTGGTTTTGCAACAGGAAAAAAAAAATTGTACTAATATTACAGTATGTAAAAAATCTAGAACTAAAAATAACTAAATAAAAGTTCATCACTCCACTGAAAACTAGAACGAAATAAAGAGAAATTAATTTTATCAATTAAAAACTACAATAACAGAACTGAAATATCACTGGAAGCGACTTTCTATGAACTAGAGTACTCACTTGTAAAGAACTGTTACACAAGCACAAAATATTTATTATATACATATTTTCTGTAGTGTCAATGTCTGGATATTTCCTATGGAACTATGTAATTTTTAAAATCCCAAACGGTTTGATGAAGTATACAATTTGTAGTGAATAATCTTAGGGACCATTTCATTCAAAAATATAATGCATCACTTGCCTCCATTACTACAGAAAGTGTATGTTAAGTTCTTTAGAAGGCATTTAAAAATTCTGATTTAGAATAATGCAATGGAGCTCAAGAATGCTGTGATTATGAAAGGAGTACAAATTTAACCAGCACAAAACTACAGCTGTTTAAAGAAGTATAAAAATTTGATTGCATTTATTAGATTTGGGAAAACCAATTATTAAAAAGTTAATTGAATCGCCACTTGATCATCCATCCATCTTTCCTAAAAAAAAACATGCACAACAATTCAAAGGTCAAGGTTTCTATTTTATACAATTAATTTTTTTTCTGACCCCCTATAACAGAAATAATTTTACATTTACGGCACAGAGTAAAGTTATCTGTTATGTTCAACACTACAGCATCAAAAATTATGCTAAAAAAAAAAATTCTCATCACAACTCAAGCCAATTCTGCTCCAAACAAGTCCCCCAACTGCTAACATAAAGAAACAAAATTAAAAAATTAACATAGTACACTATATTTAAGAGAAAGTCTTCCACTTCCCAATAAAACTGAAGTTCTTAGGTTATATATATATATACTGCTCAAAAGAATTAAAGGAACACTTTTTAATCAGAGTATAGCATAAAGTCAATGAAACTTATGGGATATTAATCTGGTCAGTTAAGCAGCAGAGGGGGTTGTTAATCAGTTTCAGCTGCTGTGGTGTTAATGAAATTAACAACAGATGCACTAGAGGGGCAACAATGAGATGACCCCCAAAACAGGAATGGTTTAACAGGTGGAGGCCACTGACATTTTTCCCTCCTCATCTTTTCTGACTGTTTCTTCACTAGTTTTGCATTTGGCTACAGTCAGTGTCACTACTGGCAGCATGAGGCGATACCTGGACCCTACAGAGGTTGCACAGGTAGTCCAACTTCTCCAGGATGGCACATCAATACGTGTCATTGCCAGAAGGTTTGCTGTATCTCCCTGCACAGTCTCAAGGGCATGGAGGAGATTCTAGGAGACAAGCAGTTACTCTAGGAGAGCTGGAGAGGGCCATAGAAGGTCCATAACCCATCAGCAGGACCAGTATCTGCTCCTTTGGGCAAGGAGGAACAGGATGAGCACTGCCAGAGCCCTACAAAATGACCTCCAGCAGGCCACTGGTGTGAATGTCTCTGACCAAACAACCAGAAAGACTTCATGAGGGTGACCCAAGGGCCCCATGTCCTCTAATGGGCCCTGAGCTCACTGCCCAGCAGCATGCAGCTCGATTGGCATTCGCCATAGAATACCAGAATTGGCAGATGCACCACTGGTGCCCTGTGCTTTTTACAAATGAGAGCAGGTTCATCCTGAGCACGTGACAGAAGTGAAAGGGTCTGGAGAAGCCATGGAAAACATTATGCTGCCTGTAACATCATTCAGCATGAGCAGTTTGGTGGTGGGTTAATGATTGTCTGGGGAGGCATATCCATGGAGGGTCACACAGACCACTACAGGCTTGACAAAGGCACCTTGGCTGCCATTAGATATCAGGATGAAATCCTTGGACCCATTGTCAGACCCTATGCTGGTACAGTGGCACCTGGTGCATGACAATTCCTGGCCTCATGTGGCAGTTCCTGGAGGATGAAGGAATTGATACCATTGACTGGCCACCACACTTCCTGACCTAAATCCAATAGAACACCTCTGGGACATTATGTTTTGGTCCATCCAATGCCACCAGGTTGCACCTCAGCCTGTCCAGGAGCTCAGTGATGCCCTGGTCCAGATCTGGGAGGAGATCCCCCACAACACCATCTGTCATCTCATTAGAAGCATGCACCGATGTTGTCAGGCATGTATACAAGAACACAGGGGCCATACAAAGTGCTGCGTACAATTTTGAGTTGCTGCAATTAAATTTTGGCAAAATGGACTAGCCTGCCACATAATTTTTCACTCTGATTTTGGGGCGTCTTTGAATTCAGGGCTCTGTAGGTTGATCATTTTCATTTCCATCAAACGATATGGCATCCTTTCGTTCCTAACACATTACCCAGTCTATATCAGTATAGATATCCAGGAGGATTTCTTTTCCCATTGAGATCTGATGTGTTTTCAAAGTGTTCCTTTAATTTTTGAGCAGTTTATATATATATATATATATATATTTTTTTAAAGACATATGGTGGACTAAGTTACTTTGTACACAAAACTGCAAACAGGGGCAATATAATATACAGACCACAATTTTGCATTGTGTACCAATTTTCTGACAACACTGCGTGTTTGAAAATAGATCAGTGTGAAACTATGATCCAGACTCAAGAAATCTCTTTGCCCTCAAATTGATCTGAACTCTCTAATTATACCAAATTCAAGCGCAGACGCTGCCATCTCAGCTCCTAAATGCATCAGCTTTAATAAAATTATATATACACACATTAAAAGATCTGTAATGATTCCCAATGACACATTAAAATAGAATAAGAAAACCTTAAAACCTTCAAAGTGCCTTTAAAATTGGAATGTAGCATATTTAACTGCATATTAAAAAGTACACAAAATAAGACTGCAATCCTTGTGACAGAAATAATCCAAGTTAAATGTTGCAGATGAATTACACCCCCAGCTGATTGGTGGAGAGTGTAGAAAAAAGTAGTAACACAAATGAAGCTCTTTTCACAGCACACAAAATTCACTTTAGTACCAGCAGCAAAAAACAAGCAGCTCTGTCCATGCCAGGGCACTGCACTAAGAATATTAATAAAAAAAAAAAATATATATATATTTTTTTTTTTAAATGTACAACACTGGAGAAAAGAAGTTTACTTTCATACAGCTTGAATTAAACCTCAAATAACTTATTTTCCTTTTCTATTTAGGTTTGGTCAGAAAAAGATGAACAAGGGTCCTTGAGATAATTTCTTAGTGAGGCTGCCACTAAGATTAGGTGAATTCTGAAAAATGTTATTTGATAGTTGTTTAACGTGCAGCTGAGAATTTCAGGTGAAAACATTCATAACATATACAACTACACTACATTAAAGGCTTAATTGCAAATTAAACATAAGTTATGACACATACAAGCAACAAAGCACACAAAGGTAAAGGAGGACTGAAGAGCTTTTGAAATACAGCATACTGTACTAGAAAATTACCAAATACCTTTGAAATTGGGAAGAGAGATTTCTAGAAAATTAAGGGATATTAAACAAGCAGAATTAGCATGTAAACGTTGTTGAAAGCTGTAGATAAAATGCTTCAGTTTACATTAAAATATGATTGCCTGCACCTCAAAAACAAAAAAATCTAATGTATGCTCTAATCAGTCATAGAAAGATTACAGAAGCAGTGAAAATCATCTGGCAGACAATGAAAGATTTAAAACAGTGAGACGTTTAACATTCATCTGTTTTGGAACTCTTCTTTCAAATTAGTCTAAAAAAAAAAAAAAATAGGTATTAAAAGTAATTTCTATTAAAAGAGTCATCTAGTGTAATGGGATGAAAAAATGTGTACTTTCAGTAACTTAAAGCACGAGAGAAACACAGCATAACATTGATACATTTTATTATTTTTTTAAAGAAATTTAAAAATAAGCAGAACATCTGGATTAAAAGGGAAAAAAACACTCCCAACCACACACATTTTCGGACATTTTTGAAATGGGGGAATTACCTATTTAAAAAAAAAAAAAAAAAAAAAAAAAAAAAAAGATAAAAACAAGGCGGCTCAAGGGATTGAACATTGCATTTAGCATTTTTGACTCCAGGATGATAGAAACATTAAGGCCCAACACAAACATATGGGAATCACACATTCTCGGGCATGACCCATGAGAAACCTAACCACAGACCGCTGCACATAAAACGGCAACAAAGTTCATACAGTTGGCTTGAAAACAAAGAGGCTGATATAGAGACACAGGTAAAACCAGCAGCAGCTCAACAGAATAGCTCTATTACAAGCCGCATTAAGTCATTTACGCAGTTTCTCAATTCAATGCGCCTGCTGCTTTTATTTTCTTAAGCAACAACTATATTAATAAAAAAATAATTATAAATGATTAGCAGACCAATTGAGACCCAGACTTACACAAGGACCATGTTTTATTTATTCAGTACATACAGGCTTGTAGATATGGTCTACCTAGTTTTAAAATAAAATCACAATGCACTGAAAATCATTCAAGTGCAAATTGTGTTTTCTCAAATATCAACCCTTTGTTTGCCATCCTCTGAGTTAAAACACGCATACAACAAACTCATGTGTTTTAAAATACAAGTCACAAGTACAGTGTCATCTTTAGTTCATTGAAGAATAAAGCTTTTTTTGTTTAATCTTATTACCCCTTCCCCCTTGTCCAGTAACCTGAGGTTTTCTTCTGCAGACACAGAAATGAGCAGAGTTATAAAGCAGAGCTTTATGAATCTCAGTAATAATCTCAGTAATAAGACATTAAGCACATGTGCTGACAAAGAATGCTATATTAGATCTTTAATTCAAAATTCAAGTTTACGACTATAAAAATGGTCTTAGCACTTTAAAATACGCATGAGATTTAGCTGCAACTGAACAGTGCAAAGAGATCCTAAGAGATGAAAGAGCCGAGAAAACTCAAGCCTGGTATGGGGAAGTGGGTGACTAAGGCCTGTCTGTACAAAAAAAAAAAAAATGGGTCCTTGAATGTATCCTTGCATAAAAAATAAAGTCCAATCCCTTGGGCCAGACAGACACTGAAAACCAAAATTTCTAACTCTACACAAAGTAATAATAAAAAAGCCATGTCAAGCCCCCTGCTTAGTCTTCCCCAGACTGAGGTTCCTCTTCTGAAACATCTTCATCGTCATCTGCTGTGTTACCAGTCTTCTTTTGTGGAGCCACATCTTTTTTCTGCTGCACCTGCTCCTCCTCCTCTTCCTCCTCTTCTTCCCGAGGGCTCTCAGGCTCATCTTCTTCCTCTTCCTCTTTCTGGGAGATTGAAGCTTTTGCTGCAGCTGGTCGGCCTTTGCCCTTGCTTTTGATGGGGCTTGGAGTCACTTTAGGAGAAAATATTTTATCACATCATTTAAAGGAAATTATGCTTAACTTGTAACAAACTACTTTAAAAGGTACAACCCTAACCCTAAACAGTCTGACTACATATATGATTTTTAAATTAAGTCAAAAGCCAAACTCTGCAACCTGTGTGTCCAAAGCTTGTCACGTCTAAATTACAGGGATAACCTATTTTCTCCTACTAGTACATAGCATGCTAATTTTAGAGTAGCAGTTTTAAACAGATATTATCCTTGTCACAACTCACCTGTAGCCTTTAGTCTTGGCTTTGGTGACTTTTTCTCTGGTTTGCTTTTCTTAATGACTTTCTTACTCTTCTTCCGTGAGCTGCCGTAATCACTGTCGTCATCATCATCTACCATGAAATCCTCATCACTGCCAGATTCCTCTATTAAAAAAAAAATAAATAAAAATAAAAAAATGCTATCAGGTGCTCTAAACCTCTGGGTTCAGTAGACAGAGAAGAATCAACTGAAATTCAGTTTTGTATATCCATTCCTTACATGGATAAGATTTAAATAAAATTGTATGTAATCAACTATAGAATTCTGGAGCCTGTTTAGCCCATCTATGAAGCAAATTAGGTTCACTCATGCCGAATGCCTAAAAGTAGACTCTTGATTGGGTAAGATTGAGAAGTTGGAGTTTATAGGAGTTGTAGGTTGAAGTATCATTGCTAGTCCAGCATTGAAACCTTTTAAAATAGGAAAAGATAATACATTAACACACTACTGTTACTAATAGTATGGTATGTAGTTTTCAGGTTTTGATGAAAGATGATAATGATTTTTGAGTTTACTGCAAAACTAACTGGGTGAAGCACTAACAAGAATTTTTTTCAATAGCACCATCTTGAAGGATACCACTAGAGCAGGGGTGGGCAAAGTCATTCCAGGAGGGCCGCAGTGGTTGCGGGTTTTTGTTCCAACCCAGTTGCTTAATTAGAAAGCAATCCTTGCAAATAATTACATTTCATGGCTTGTTAGTGCTTTAACACTGCAATGTCAAGTCATTCTCATATCCTAGATTTTTTTCCTGTTCTAAGGATATCATCCAAATACTTTGAAGTGTAAAACGGATGGGTAATTCTCAACCCTTCAATTTTTTCTCTTCTTTCCTTCCACATATTTAATTAAACCAAATAGTGCATGATAAATACACACAGGTGCTGGTTTCTTTTGTCATTTGCCTCTTATTGCTAATAAGGAGCAATTAAAAACCGAGAATGCAACTGTTTAAGACTTAACTAAGCAATAAGGGTTCAAACTCTTAATGAGGGAGATAACTAAAATGAAGCAGAAGTGTTTCTAGAGCAATAAATGCTTCTTATTAAGCAATTAGGTTGGAACAAAAACCTGCAGCCACTGCGGCCCTCCAGGAATGACTTTGCCCACCCCTGCACTAGAGGATACCTTTGCCATACCCCATAGTAGCTTAGTATATTCAGAAAATGTTCAGAACCCTTCACCTTTGTCACATTTTATGTTGTAGTCTAATGTTAAAATTATTTTAATTCCATCCCCCACATCAAGAAACACTCCATATCCAAGAATTAGACATTTTTAAATATAAATTTTAAATTTACAATTTTGGTTTTATAAATGAAACAAACTGACAAACATACTGATACAATTATTCAGACCCTTTACTTAAGTATTTTTGCTGCATTCCATTTACTTCAGAAGTCAAATATCTGAGGTGGGAATGATATCACACCAAAGCTGATCGTGTTCCAGTAATACATTCGGAAAACCAACATGGACGCATACAGGCAAACCTTTGTTGTGCTTGCTCCATCAGAAAATATGGAAGTAGATAACATCACATTGTACCATATTGTGCATAACCAAACACTGCAGCAGCATGTTCACAGATAGAAGCTGGATAGTAATGAGTGCACAACTGATTTAATGAGACACAAATAGAAGACATACTAATAAACAGTACAATAATACAGGTCACAATAAAGCTTGCAGAGTATGTCGCCATTTTAGATTGACATCATAATCTCTAAAATCAGAGCAGCCCCGAGTTCCCAGGATGAAAATACATACTGTATTAAGATGGTGTTCCAGTTAAATTCCAACTTCCCATTTCAAATTGAATGCAGCATTAGTTGAAGCACTTTTGGCAATGATCAGACCCTGGAATCTTTGAGGGTATGACGTAACAAACTATACATGCCTGAATTTGGAAATGTTCTGCAATTTTTCTCTGTAAATCTTTTCAAGCTCTGTCAGGCTGCATGAAGTCCGTTGGTGAACAGCTTTTTTCAAGTATCTATAGAGATGCTCAGTTGGATTGAACTCTGGGCAGACAATTCAAGGCCATTCAGAGTTGCCCCTAAGTCACTCCAGTGTTGTGTTTGCTGTGTGCGCAGGGTCATTGTCCAGTTATAAGGTGAACCTTCGGCCCAGCCTGTGATCCAGAGTGTTCTGGAGCACCTTTTCATTAAGGATATCTCTGTACTTTGCAACATTCAGCTTTACCTTGACCCTGTCTAGTGTCCCAATTTCTGCTAGAGTTCAGTTCAGACCAGAGAAACTTGTTTCTCACAGTCAAAGTGTCTTTCAGGTGCCTTCTGCAAACTTCAAGCAGGTTGTCATGTGTCTTTTACTAAGAGGCGGCTTACATCTTGTGACCTTGTAATTAAGCTTAGATTAATGGAGCACTGCAGCTAGTGCTGGGCGGTATGACCAAAATTCTATATCACGGTATTTTGCAAAATTACACCGGTTTCACGGTATTCAATGGTATTTTGTTCCCATGCATTAGTGGATGTTAACCACATTTTCCACTGCAATTACTGCAGAAGACTGGCTAAGAATAACCTATTCCACTGTCGTTGTACAAAAAAACATTTTAATGTGCACACTAGTGATAGTTTTCAATGGGGTGGCACTAATGAAGAGAAGGAATCACATTGCATGAGAGTTGCAGTCAAAATAAAGAACCTTTTTTTTGAACAAATTTTGCAAACAACTTAAGCTTAAATTTTGACAACATATTTTCAACCTTCCAAAGAGGCATTTAGACTTGGTAAAATATTCAGAGGTGCTTGTCAAAAGTTGTATTGCACTGAACAGGTCTTCTTAAACTGACTTCCTCCGCACTAAGAGGAGGCGCAGGCAGGGATCGCCACTCAGAATACATTCACTTCATGATATTCCTGTTCTCTGAAAATTTAGAATGCCAAGATAAATACTTGATAACATTTTCATGATAAAATGCATTAAAGCAGGTATTAAACATGCACTGTATTGAGACGGCAGTGCTGCTCCCTCACAGTAAGGGGTCCCCAAGTGTATCTTCAGTGTACAGAACTTTATGGCAGGTGTGACGAGGTTTCAGAAAACTGGATGTATGAATGAGTATCACGCAGGTTTAACTTAAGTAAATGTTGGGTTCGTGATCTGGTGGTCGGAGACATGAACACAGAAATCAATGGATGTTCTTCTGAGCGGGCTTTCTTTATTGCATGCATGCTGTCTCTATCTAACGTATCAAACCCCCAGTTCCTATCCTTCCCTTCTCTTTCTCCACATAACCAATCACCACACGATAAACGTCTTTGTGAAATTAAAACAAGTTATAAACTTAGACGAAAGAGTGTTCAGAACTTAAAAAAAAAAAAAAAAAGAAAGAAAAAACAAATCTTCTTTATATATGTTTAAATATGCTATCCATTCAGGATTGCGTCCATCCCAGCAAGCTTTGTGTGCGAGGCAGGAGCAAATCCTGAACGAGGCACCAGCACATCGCAGGGTGAATACGAGCAACACATATACTAGCAGGTTCAGTATAGCAAAACCCCTCATCCTACATGACTTTGAAAGGAAACTGAAGCATGCAGAGTAAACCCACCAGAAAAAACATGCACATTCAAGGCTGGGAATACCCAGGACCCACTTGCTGCGAGGCAGCAGTGCAAGCTCCACGCCACTGTGCTCCGACATGATTTATACATGCTTTAATGTATTTCATGAAAATTATATCCTGTATTTATCTTAGCATTCTAAATGTTTAGTGAGCAGGAATATCATGAAATTAATATATTCTGTGTGGCGATCACTGCCTGTACCACCTCAGTGCAAAAGGAAGTCAGTTTAAGAGGCACACAGTGATTAACATGGCTCAGGGAACACTTAACACAAAGCATTTAATGTGATACATAACTTATGATGGGGTTTGAGAAAATCTAGTAAATTAAATATTCATTTTAAGAAGAGGTTTAGTTACGATGTTCTACTTTAATGACAAATTACGAGAATAAAGTCAGCATGTCGACTCTATTCTCGTCGTGTCGAGATTAAAGTGGAAATGTCAAGAAAAAAGTCAACCTGTTGTCACACTATTACACAGTATTGAAAAAAAAATAAAACAAGTACAACTTGTCTTGCAGTATTATCCAGTAGTATAGAAACAGTATTAACACATTTGAACATAATGGTCCATATCCGACCTTTTAAAACCAAAGTATTTTCAGACAATAGACACGCGGTAAAAGTTCTGCAAAAGTTCTTCTGTGTCGTCATGTTCAACTTTATTGCCTGCTACACCTTTAGTTTCAGAATGTTCTCTGTCCATTTTCACCACTCAATACCTCCACTAACACGTGTACTCTGTTGCATGTGTGTTTAGTGGTACAGCAGTGAAAAAGCCCATTCCATAGCAGTTTGACAATGCGCCGCGTTCCGAACGTTGTTTAGGCTATTTAAACCGGTGTTGCGGTATAAGAAAAATCCATATCATAGCAAAAATAAAGTTTTTTTTTGGTATGAACCAGTATACCACCCAGCACTAACTGCAGTGATGGTAGCGATTGTGGAAGTTAACCCCATCTCCATACAGCTTCTCTAGAGTTCTGCCAGAGTGACCCAAATGATTTTGGTCATCTCTCTTATGATTCCTTTTCCCAGGATTACTGAAGTTAGTATAGTTGGCCAGCACTAGAACAGTTGTGGTTGCTCCTAACATCGTCCATTTAGGAATTATGGAAGCCACTTTGCTCTCCTTCAAAAGTTCTCAGATGACTCTGCCATTGTTGGATGCATTAGTGAAGGAAAGGACGATCATAGAAGCATGGTAAGTAGCTTGGTGGAGTGTTACCATCACCAACATCTCCAACTAAACCTCAAGAAAATAAAAGGAGTTTGTGAGCAGAATGAGGACATTTTATACAAGAAGGGCCACAGACAACTATTTTATGAGGAGGGTGAGGTCAAACGGTGTGAGAAGCCTGCTGCCGAGGACTTCTTGTAACGCTGTGGTAATGAGTGCCACCGTTTAAGCTGTGGTGTGTGGGGGCAGCAGCATCACAACCAAAGATACTAACTGACTGAACAAGATCAGAAAGGCCAGTTCAGTCCTGCGGGTGAAACTGGATACTGTGGAGATGACAATAGAGAGGAGGATGCTGGCAAAGGTGTCATTAAGTATGAAGATCCCCTCCCATCCGCTCCATAAATTGCTGTGGGACCAAAACAGAGCAATGAGCAGCAAATTGCTCCTCCCCTGCTGCAGGAGGGATTGTTTTTGCAGGTCTTTTCTTCCTGGTGCTATCAGACTATACGACTCTGGGGTTTTAATTCATGTATCCTTACTAGATTTCATGAATTACATGTATGGGATATGCATTACATTTATTTACATATTATACTGTGACACTGCACTGTATTTATTACGGTGGATTGGTAATACACTACTATTTTTGGTATTTTATGGTTTTTATTTATCTTATCTGTTTCATCTTATATATTGTATTAGATCTTTTAGTTATTTTATCTATATATACTTGTTTTAATTTTGCGGTGAGCTGCTGTAACACCTAAATTTCCCTTCGGAAATTAAAGTGTTATCTCTTTTAGTTGCAGAAGGTATAGCCAAGGCTTGGTTATTGAAATTGTGAACCTTCACTTTTGGTTTCCAGTTTGATATTTCTTTAGACTGATCTTTCAAATGCATTGGTATATTTCACAGATGTGCGTATGCAGTCAGGAACTTTGGATCATGCTTTTGATTTAAAAGTCTATAATTTTCTCATCTTTACTTATTTGTCAGAAGCTCAGTGCAGCAACTGAAATAGTGATATTGTTAACTCATGCAGTCGAAGTGCACTCACTGTGCATAGTTAACAGGTGGGACCGACTGTAGTAGGGTGAGGAACTCACTAATATGGGTGAAACGTCCAATAAATACATTACTTCTCCAGACCAAACACAGCCAGTAGAGGTGGCTTAGTATATAGACTGGGTGCCTCTTTTTGTGGTATACAATGCAGGACCCACTGAAAGACTCAAGGCAGGTAAAAGATTACATAGACTGCTGCTCAGAACAGGATAGCCTGAAATGTCTAGTACATCTTGGTGCAAACTCTCATCACCACCAATATGCTGCTGTTCTTTGTCTTTAAACTAAATAGCTGCTAAACATTTTTAATACAAAGAAACACTTTATTTCTAACTAACCCATCCATAATCTGATGTACATCTTAAGCTAATAAAGGTTTAAACTGAGGATGTGCTTTCCATAGATTAAGTATACAGTCAATTGAATATCATGCTTCTTCCACTTGCCTAGGACAGAGAAGATCATTTGTAGAATATGTAGTAAATAACATGAACAGCAGACAAAAAGTGGCCTTCCCCAAACTTGAGAGCATACAACATGGATTTCTAAATTAGTTTTTTTTAATTCAAATTTTAGTGACCTACCAATCCATTGTTCAAAGGAAAGAGTACATGAGACACTAATACAAACTATTACACTGCTAATGAGATACTGTGTCTAACTCAGTCTACAAAAATGCTTTGGCCTTGAGAACACTGTATTAAACTGAACTACTTCAGAACTGTTTAAGTTTGCCACTTGAAAAGGGGCTTAGGAAAAATGCTGCTAGCTAGTGTCTTTTACTTGCCCTCACCCACAAACAACTTACTATCTAAAAATTGCTGCTCCTCCTCTTCATTCTCCTCTTCCTCACTGCCACCGTCACCAAGAAGCATCTCTCTCTGTTTCGAAACAGCCTTAGAGGCTGCTTGCCTCTGCTGTCGCACTTTCTTACTAGCCTCCTTCTCATCATCACTATCATCTGCAAAACACAGATTAAGAAGCAATGTAAACTTTCAAAAAGACTAGCAAATTATAATTAAAACTCAAACAATGTGCATTTCTAAAGCAAACTTTGCAAACACCTCAGTTGCGAGTCAATACTTGGATTTATTTTATTATACTTCTGATTAAAATGTCTAACCACAAGATCGGAGAAAGATATTCTCAGTCGCATTTACTTCAAATGTGCATTGAAAACCTTGATCAGTATGCCAAATCCAAATCCTATTGCACAAATAATTAGTATTAGGAATTACCTAACTACTGCATCTACAACTGATAAGTCATTTTCTAGTATCTATGGCATGGTATTTAATGAAATGCTCATGTGTGCAGGAGCATATTGATGAATGCAAACTAAAGTAACTGAACTACATGCAAAAATATCTCTCATGATTAGGAACATGTTGAAAATTATAACCAATTACTTGTGATTCAACTGTATGCAAATGAAGTCACATTAGACACATACAGCATAAATGAAAGACTCGAGTGTGTGTATGGAGCAGTGCAGTCTGCTCATGATCAAACACAGCCACTAGAAGGCACATGCACGCACTTTAAAATTTTTCAGCACTTGCATGCATCTCATTTCCCAGTACAAAAATATGCATATGTGTGTGTGGAGCAGTCCGCTCTGCTCACGGCTCAACCATACTCACAGGAGTTGGTGTGAAGTCTACAGAAGATGTAGAAACTTGTACAAGTCTGACTTGCACTTGGTGAGATGGCGAACATATGCACTTAACACGCAGCTTTGGTGTATATGAACGCTGCATGTACGCACAACAAGCTACCATATGTTTGCTTGAGACAGGTTCCAGCCTGTTCCACTCAATTTGGGCCACAGTTGCACTTGACTACATGTCTGTCTTGGACAAGCTATGACCTCTCCTGGCCCACTTAGCTGACGCCTCTGCAAATTCACTAATATAGTAAAACTGCTAGGGAGTCTTTGGGTTGTTTGTTTGTCCTGAAGATCACAGGAAGCTAGTTTGCTTATAAGCAAAAAGATCAGAGAATAAGTCGACATATTAATACAACAATATGGAAAAATAAATTATTCTAAACACACATGCCCCAAATGATAAAACATAATGAACAAACTTAAATCAACAGCTTTTTCTATTAAGAAAATAATGTAGCATTTTATTGAAGATAAACATTCCTCATTTTCTCTGTAATTTACATAGGTCTCAGAAAGCAGCAAGGTGAAAATATGTCAAAGAATCTTATTTAGTAGACGGAATATTTTAGAAAGGAATTTAAAAATGCATCCATCACAAGACAAAGCATATATATATGTAATTGTTTTGTCATTGATATGAATGTTGTTCTCTCTCTCTCTCTCTCTCTCTCTCTCTCTCTCTCTCTCTCTCTCTCTCTCTCTCTCTCTCTCTCTCTCTCTCTCTCTCTCTCTCTCTCTCTCTCTCTCTCTCTCTCTCTCTCTCTCTCTCTCTCTCTCTATATATATCTCTCTATATATATCTATATATATATACCCACGCTTGGCAGTGGAGAAGTAAAAAGAAAAGGAAACATTTTAATAATAACGTAACATGATTGACAATAATAATTAATAATAATAATATAAAGTCAGCGCTGGAATATATAAAGTCAAAACCTGAATATATAAAGTCAGCGTCGGAATTTATAAAGTTATTCCTGATTATATAAAGTCAACATCGGAGTATATAAACTCATTCCTGAATATACAGCGGTGTGAAAAACTATTTGCCCCCTTCCTGATTTCTTATTCTTTTGCATGTTTGTCACACAAAATGTTTCTGATCATCAAACACATTTAACCATTAGTCAAATATAACACAAGCAAACACAAAATGCAGTTTTTAAATGATGGTTTTTATTATTTAGGGAGAAAAAAGATCCAAACCAACATGGCCCTGTGTGGAAAAGTAATTGCCCCCTTGTTAAAAAATAACCTAACTGTGGTGTATCACACCTGAGTTCAATTTCCGTAGCCACCCCCAGGCCTGATTACTGCCACACCTGTTTCAATCAAGAAATCACTTAAATAGGAGCTGCCTGACACAGAGAAGCTGACACTCAAAAGCTAGACATCATGCCAAGATCCAAAAAAATTCAGGAACAAATGAGAACAGAAGTAATTGAGATCTATCAGTCTGGTAAAGGTTATAAAGCCATTTCTAAAGCTTTGGGACTCCAGCGAACCACAGTGAGAGCCATTATCCACAAATGGCAAAAACATGGAACAGTGGTGAACCTTCCCAGGAGTGGCCGGCCGACCAAAATTACCCCAAGAGCGCAGAGACGACTCATCCGAGAGGTCACAAAGACCACAGGACAACGTCTAAAGAACTGCAGGCCTCACTTGCCTCAATTAAGGTCAGTGTTCACGACTCCACCATAAGAAAGAGACTGGGCAAAAACGGCCTGCATGGCAGATTTCCAAGACGCAAACCACTGTTAAGCAAAAAGAACATTAGGGCTCGTCTCAATTTTGCTAAGAAACATCTCAATGATTGCCAAGACTTTTGGGAAAATACCTTGTGGACTGATGAGACAAAAGTTGAACTTTTGGAAGGCAAATGTCCCGCTACATCTGGCGAAAAGGAACACAGCATTTCAGAAAAAGAACATCATACCAACAGTAAAATATGGTGGTGGTAGTGTGATGGTCTGGGGTTGTTTTGCTGTTTCAGGACCTGGAAGGCTTGCTGTGATAGATGGAACCATGAATTCTACTGTCTACCAAAAAATCCTGAAGGAAAATGTCTGGCCATCTGTTTGTCAACTCAAGCTGAAGCGATCTTGGGTGCTGCAACAGGACAATGACCCAAAACACACCAGCAAATCCACCTCTGAATGGCTGAAGAAAAACAAAATGAAGACTTTGGAGTGGCCTAGTCAAAGTCCTGACCTGAATCCAATTGAGATGCTATGGCATGACCTTAAAAAGGCGGTTCATGCTAGAAAACCCTCAAAGCTGAATTATAACAAATCTGAAAAGATGAGTGGGCCAAAATTCCTCCAGAGCGCTGTAAAAGACTCATTGCAAGTTATCGCAAACGCTTGATTGCAGTTATTGCTGCTAAGGGTGGCCCAACCAGTTATTAGGTTCAGGGGCAATTACTTTTCACACAGGGCCATGTAGGTTTGGATTTTTTTTTCTTCCCTAAATAATAAAAACCATCATTTAAAAACTGCATTTTGTGTTTACTTGTGTTATATTTGACTAATGGTTAAATGTGTTTGATGATCAGAAAAATTTTGCGTGACAAACATGCAAAAGAATAAGAAATCAGGAAGGGGGCAAATTGAATTTATACAGTGGGGTGAAAAACTAAGTTAAAATCTATTCATTGAAACGACTCTGAACTGAACTAAGTAAACAAAAACGTATTCAGAAAAATAAATTAAAAAAACACTGTTCGGTTATTGTTTTGAAAATGATGCATGTGCCGTGCCCAGGATTGGTTCCGGCCTTGCGCCCAGTGTTGGGTGGGATTGGCTCCAGCAGACCCCCCCCGTGACCCTGTGGTCGGATTCAATGGGTTGGGAAATGGATGGATATTCCAGCGCTGACTTTATATATTCTAGCGCTTATTTTATATATTCCAACGCTGTTATAAGTCAAAACCTGAGTATTTGGGATTGACTTTATATATTCAAGTTTTGACTTTATTTATTCCGACAGTGACTATGACTTTATATAGTTAAATGTAGTCATCATTCTATAACTTTTTCTTTACCATAGAAATTTAAAGACTAAATTCCACTTCCATTCCTAACAAAGATATTTCTGGCGACTAAATAGAACCTACTTATATCCAAATTCGAGCTATTGAGCTGTCGCCTGCCTGCCTGAATAAGTCACCCTCGCTTTGCTCTTACTTTTTTACCGTTCATTTAATCATGGCTAGTGGCGGAAAAATTATAAAATGGAAGGAGGATTACACGGAGTATGGCTTTACCAAAACAATTATTGATGGCGAATCGATTATTCATAAAGCTTAAATTGGTGATCTGTTTTTCTGTGTTAACCTCATATTTTTTCATACTTCTTCTCAAACCAAGGGTGTGCGAGGGTAAAATGAACCAGGAAGCGCTGATCAATGTAATCGGTGTACCATGAAATCATGCACTGACATAAGTTCGCCTTTGCTTGTACTGCATAGTGTGATTAAATGCGTGTTTTTTTAACGCGATATGGATCAAATGCATCAAAGCTTCTCAGCTGTGCTTGTGCTAAGAAAAGGAAACATTTTAAAAATAACGTAACACGATTGTCAATGAAACCTTTTTGTAAGTAGTGCCTGGATGATTCAGTGTGGAGAAAATGTAGAGACAGCGTGTGTATTAACTTGTGGATTTTTCTGTAAGTATTTGGTGGCAGCGTCACAAAGTCGCTTCAGTAACACTGCGTGCGTTAGCTGCGGAGCTCAGCTCAGAGCGAACTGAGGTGAATGGGAGGGGAGATGATGACGTGACTCCCCCACCCGCCTTAACCCCCACAATCACAGTCTCTCGGAATTTGTATAAGCACAGCCCTTCACCTGCAATTTTAACTTGGTTACAAAGTGATCAAAACACTCATTTATATCCTGCATCCTCTCATTAAACTTGTATCCCGCATTACCCGTGGGCATGACAAACGCCAGCGGCAGCCTGTCTATGAACTGAATTTAAACTTTAGGTTTACACCTTGCTTTGTTTCCGAAGTAGCAGCACTCATGAATATAGTTGTATATGTCATTCGCTCGCTTCTTATTGTTTTGCTGCCTTCTCAATTGTATAATGCATGTTTTCTTCAGCGCTTTTTGGAGCTCTTCCTGGTTTTCTACGTACTGCGGTGACAGTCAGTTCACGTGATTACGTGGGAGGCGTGATGATGTCACACGAAACTCTGCCCCCCACGGCTTTCGAGCTCAACTCCATTACAGTAAATGGAGAAAAATAGGTTCCAGTTATGACCATTACGCACAGAATTTTGAAATGAAACCTGCCCAACTTTTGTAAGGAAGCTGAAAGGAATGAGCCTGCCAAATTTCAGCCTTCTACCTACACGGGAACTTGGAGAATTAGTGATGAGTCAGTGAGGGCTTTCATATATATATATATATATATATATATATGACCAGTAGGTGGAACATGCACTAATTGGCAGCTAATAAACTACTAACATTTTGCTATATAGGAACTGCATTTGTTTCAGTGTTTTGACTGTACTCTACTCCGAAATGGGAATCTGTAAAAAATCTTAATACAGACAGACTCGGTATTTTGAATTACACAAGATGATAGTATCTATAAACCTTATATTTCAGCATGCCTAGAGGACATTTCACCAAGACCAGACTGAATATGGTATGTCCTTTCCAATTGCTTCTTCACCAGGCATTTGTTGGGGGGAAAAAGTCTAAATGCCACACAAAAGTATTCTGCCCACCCCACCCACAACAGCATTGCACACTCACGAGTATATTACTGAGATTAAATTATTTTTTACACTTTGGCATTAACTTTGCATTTTCAGTGCATTTTATTGCACCCCATTCAATTTCTAATTTCCCTTACTAGTAAACATGTGCCTCATTTTAATTTTAAATGTCATTAAGATCTATATTTTTTATATAATTAAGTGCTACGAACATGAAAATCTTGGGCATTATGGTACATCATTAAATCACAGCTATGTATAGTACTTTGTTTATATTTTATTTACAAGGAAGCACCTGCTGAAAGAAAGATTATAAACCTACTCTCATCATAATTAAGGATACATGGTCCATAACCTTTTGTTAAGGCTGATCTCTGAAGTGAAAACTCAGATCCCATAGTAATAAAAACCAAACTGGCTAGCAACAGATTTGTATGCATTTTTAACAGTGTAGACAATTCCTGGAATTTAAAATGATATGAAAGACAGTTTGCCTTCAGCAAATAAAATCTACTAAGATGCAGAGGTCAGTAAGAAAATTAGCTATAAAAGATGCCAGTGTTCAAAGTTATCAAAAAAGATTAAGTGTTCATTAATTTACTTCTTTACAATTAGAAACAAGACATTCACTTTATGAATTAATATACATACATAACACAAACATGTGAGTTAACACAAATAAAAACGAAACCATCAATTCTGTGCCCAAAGCTTACACAAGAGTCACTAATGGTACCTGACTTGATGAAATATTCTAGTGTGTGATTTATTCATACAAGACTAATCCACTGTTCTTTAGGAGCATTCTAATTTTCATCACATTTTCCCCGATTAATCTTAATATAAAGGCAAATATAACTGTTATAATTTGAAAAACAAATTCTACTTACCTGCAGTGCGTTTCCTTGATTTAGGTGTCCTTTTGGGCATAAGTTTTTCTGGTTTGGCTTTTTTTCCCTTTTTGCTCTTCTTTGAGCTGTCATAATCACTGTCTGCACCTTCCTCATCCTCTCCAAAGTCATTGTCATCTTCACTTCCAAAATCATCTGAAGGAAATTGAAACTTAGATGTATACAAAAATTTCCTTGGAAAACATATACTAAAAGTCAGTTCCTGCACCCATCACAAATGGCTACACAATAGTAAATATTTCAATGAATATATGTAATCCAAAAAAAAAAAAAGTTTCAGTGTAAGAAACTTATACAAATAAATTATACTAGTGCCATACTGATCACTCCTACACCTTCACATTTAAGTGAATAATACATGAACTGAAATCACCACATGGGTATTTTGCATGTAGATGTAGATTTCATTTTCATGGAGATGCAAGTGCCATATTCTGAAATGTTAAGTGTACTGGGATGCAAGTATATATAAATACTAAGATGCAATGTCAAAAGGATCACTGTGAATTCACCAGATATCTGGTATCATAATATAGCATACAGAGAAGGGCGTATTTATATATATATATATATATATATATATATATATATATATATATATATATATATATATATATATATATATATATATATATATATATATATATACACATATATATATATACACTAAAGCTATCATTCACACTACCATGTTTTCATTTAAAAACTGAGTTTTTAAAGAAAAACCATCTCTGTCCACACTGAAATGCTCAAACACGCATATGACATAGACCTTAGCATGCACATTACACTAGGCATGCACAAATCAGCAGCAAACTCCTTGAATAAACTGTGCAGTGAAAAATTAAGAGCCCCATATAAATCAAATTCCCTTGTGGTTTACACGCTTTCAAAACTATCAGTGCTTGCAGCAACTGATAGGGTGTACACAGAATACATTTTTTTAAGGAGCTGGATAGCCAGAGTTCCCCTGTGCTATGTTAACGTGCTGGTTATAGTTGAAAGTTACAGTCTACAGTTTGCCATGGACTGCACCTATCCTTACAGAATAGATGATTTTAGGTAATAAATACGGATTTTAGGTAGATAACCAAGTTATTTTCATGGGGCTCTGAATTTTTCACTATAGCGGTAATGCTACCGTTCATGGGATTTATCACAAAACTGGAGCAAAATGTATGTATGCAGCATTCAAACTTTATAAAAACACAATTCAGAGGCATACAGGTAAGCAGCTCAACAAGGGCCACTGAAAATAACTAACGCTCAGTTCCAGTGTTGGAAAAGGTTTTTCTTCCATGAAGAATGACTAGTCATAAATAAAGCCATATTTATGCCAACCCACACCAAAATGCTGATGCTATGCTTTCAAAAGTATATAGTTCTCAAGAGCGTTTTTAAAAGTCTTTGACTGGGCATGTCTTCCACATCATGTTTTGTTGAGACAGCTGTCAGCAGGGTACATATAAATAGAACTTTACAATATCCATTGTAAACTGAACCCAGTTAGGTTTATGGTAAAGGTATAGGTCAATGACATAAATAGACAAGAGATTTCAAATGAAGTGATGAAAAAATTGCATTGATTGATGTCCTACTACTACTTGTTTGTGGAATGCCTATGGCTAATTGTAGCTTTAATTTCTTAAACATATCAATTCTGAAAGTAGTAAATGACAGAGATTTAAAATCTGAAGTCCCAAGCTAAAACTGTTAACTGCATCCGACCTTAACAGAAGTAGGCACTGCGCGGTTTAGCCAATAAATTATATTGTTCATAAATACTGTGTCATTATAATGTGTAGATAATGCAGATGCTAGGTTGTCTTTACTTTAATGTTAACCATGACTATAGGTTTACTTTGAATGCATATCATGTCAATGACCCACAGGCAGGAAATTCTAATACATTTCCACATAAGCTGAACTACTTTTATCACTTTTACAGTCTTGAGCGTCATGTAATGATCCTGCTACAATTTTAAGGAGCAGGAGAAGCAAGCTGTTGTGACCAAAATTCGTAAAAGCTGCTGCATAGCTGCAGGAGCTACTTCTAAAGGCAGCATATCAAACAGAAGCTTTCCAGTGCAATAACTCTGCAAGTAATTTGCTGTTTTGTGTCGAGTGGCTATCTAATGAATAAAACATGGAAATATACAAAATACAAGTTGAAGCAACCTCTCTCAAGGGAAATTTGAAACAGTAAACTAAACAGTTAAGGTGCAAAGAATATTTTGCTATTTTAAAAACAGACACGTATGAAGATTCACAAAAGCTTTTTCATGGGAGCTTTTGAAACTTCAAAACACTGGCTATTGCAAAGTATTCAAAGTATCTCAATAAAAGCACAACTATCCTGTCAAGGGGTCTCAGAGTATAGAAATTTCAAGAACTTGCTCCAAATTCATTGCATGTATAGCAAATGACTTGTAATAAAACCAAATAGATGTATTTATACTCCAATTCAGAAGTGACACAGAGTTTCAGTAATCTATCTACTGTATAGCAAAACACTAAAGTCTGCGCGTGTCTGGTCCCTCATAGCAATCTGATTATTCAGTTTGACTTTGGTGATCCAATGGAACAAGGAAGTGCAAGACACACAAGGAGGAGCAAAGGCAAAAAATTGTTGTGATTTGCCTTTCAATATTGGAATTACAAAAGCAGACCAGAAAGGCATTTCAAAAGGAGAGCATGAGAAGCAGACTTTATTGGAACAACTTCAAAAAACCAAGTGCCAGGCAAGAGAGGTAAACAAACAAGGATACAGAGGAAAGGAACTGAAGGTCCATGGTATCAAAAGAGATGGCAAATATTTAATTTATTCTATTATTCATCTTTGACAGTTAAGGTTCATACATAAGACATTGCTCCTAGAGCTCAGACACTGCAGACTTAAGTTTATGTTGCTATTTGTAGACGTTATACTCTTAAGAGCAAAAATATACAATAACTTGCTAAAACAGACAAAGTATAAACTTAAAGCAGTGTCAATTTCAGATAATGTGCAAACTGACAAAAGAAAAAAAGTACTATGCTAAAAAAGAATTAACCAAGAATGAATAATAAAATAAAATGTGCGCAGGCTGCAAATAGTAAGGCAAATTTACTATTGGTTTACTTACATTTCAGATTTAATTTGCATGAATTTTTAAAGAAACAAAAAATACACTAGTTATGTAGAAACCTGGGAATTTGTAATATTGTATTTAAATTATTTTAACAAGTAAATCTGTTAGTGAACCAGAACAGCTGGTTCCTGCTATTTACCACAGTACAGCATACTGGGACCCATTCCTGAACCAAGGTGTAAAAATGGGGTTTGTCAGCAAGCACCTGGTGCAGGGTGACACAAGTAGCCCAACTGGGCTCAGTCCTGAAACACAACATCGAGCAGCAATGGATGATAGGCTAGGTAAAGTGACAGTATGGACACAGGCAAGAATGCAACTAATGCATACATATTTGCCTACTCTTAACAAGCAATTTACATACTACTATCCATTACTACATCTGAAACAGTTTTCTCCAGTGTCCTGTGGAATACAGCTTGCATAGGTAAATATTTGATAACAGGATTTATAATAAGAATATTGCAATAAATTATTCGATATTACTGAAACACACATTAAACAGAATTCAAAAGGCAGGAAAGCCAAGGAACATCAACAGCTAGATAAGGACATTATAATGTGACAGGAAAGAAGAGTGGGCTAAGCACATTTCTGTAAAAGTTTCAGTCTTGTACAGTGTACATAGACACTATAGCCAACAGTGAAAAAATCATGGTAGATGTAAAGCTAGAAGACTACTAGGAATTCCCCATTAAGTGGTAAGCAGAGTAACAAATATGTTACTTGTAAAGTATCAATTGAAGGGAAGGACAAGACGAGCAAAAAAAAAAAAAAAAAAAGAAGTTTTGCATAAGTTTTAATAGACCACCACATAAAGACTGGCCATCTATAAAGTTGACCAAATTTGAGATTTAAAATTTGTTTCAAATTTTTTCTTCTAACCTCTAGAAGGAAGGAATGTATTTTATGACCAACACCATGTTGTATGTTGAGCTGTATGCACCAATTGCAGATTATTAGATCAAGTTTCATCTGAAATTTGCTGGGAGAAAAATCAATGCACACCCAATAAAATGAAAATCCCTGTACATTTAGCATTAGTATAGAGTAGCAAATTCTTTAAGATTATAATGACTAGGATTAAGCAAGCTCAGCAAAACTTCCTATGAAACTAACGCTACTACGCCTAAAATGAAATAAACTGGAGACTATAAAAATTACGATTAAAGCAATACTGCACCCAAAAAAAAAACCCTCTTGAATGCTAAGAGAGTATGTTCAAATATTATCAAGCTTCATTGCTTGCTAAGCCATAATTCTGTACTTGAGTTTTTTTTTTTTTTTTTTAAATGCGGTTTGTGAAGCTGCACAGTGGAACTGGCTGTTTGTTGAAGCACCTTAGACATGCAGACATGAAGCATTTGATATTTGGTTGCTTTTTTTTTTCAAAAAAAAAATAAAATAAATAATTTTTGGGCCATTACTAAAAACAACACTGGCTAAATACAGATAAAACAATATAATTTGTGGGTAAAGAATCCCTTTAACTATACCTGCATTTGCTTTTTGAATATTGAAATTGAAAATTTGAAATGTTTCCAGTACATTTAATCCCCTATGCATTCATGTAAAATCACCATACTTTGTACTAAGATTTTTAACTTGTATTACTATATCATTTCCAGTATGTATTATTCATGCTCTTGTTTGGATTGTTCAGCAGGCAATGAAATGGGCAGCCTTCTGCTCAATAAGAATAGCCTGCCTTTGCCTTTTCACAACGAAGTTCTATGAATTCAAGAAAATATAAAAGGAGTAGGGATTTGGTTATAGAGCACCTCTGGATATTTTTTCTTCTTGTTGTTAATTAACATGAACTTTCATGAGACATTATTTGTGTGTATTAAAGTTAAAATTACTGTTAACTAAATTTCTGTTTCATATTCATGTACAATATATATGATCTCATCCTCAAAACCTTAACCCACATTTGAATGATTCTGAAAAAAAACTTACTTTTAATATGTGGTTTAAGTAATAGCCCTACTATACAGCAAAACACAGAAAGAAGACATTAAAAAATGGTCTAGGGGGGAAAAAAAAGAAAAAAAAAAACCACCACCAAACACACACACTGAACTTGTCTCAAGGTTGTATTAAAGATTCCCAATCAAGAGATTCTGGCCATAATTTTATGCAATACACTAAGATGTTACACATAGAGAATGATACTTCTACTTAAGAATTAATTGCCCGCATTGTGCAGAATATTTGAAGATATTTACAATAATTTTAGTAGTTAACAGAAATTACCAGCCACATTTCTGTGCAGAACTTGTTATGCCCTCTATAGGGTGGTCCAGATTTAATTATGCAACTTTTAATGCAATGCAGGAAAACAATACAAGACAAAAGAATTACTGTTTGACTGACAACCGTTTACCTGCCATTTTGGAATGCAGGGCAGGTGCTGCCATCTATCAGTAACAAAAATAATTTTTTGTGAATTCTCTATGTAATAAATCTAATAAGTTATAGTGTAATGAAAATTGCATAATTAGATCTGGACCACTCTGTATAATGGCAATTAACAAGTGGAGTAGACACCAAGGCAAATGACACTTTTTGCTGAAAAGCTGCAGTTATTTCAGTGTCCCACTAACATGTCCACCTGGAAAAGCAGAATGGGAATGACGGAGGAAAATAAAAATATAATTTTTTATTGTCTTGGTTTATATTATTTAAAACAAATGCAAGCTTGTAACACTAAAATGAAATTTAGCAAACCAACTTTTGAAATTTTTGGCATTTAGTTTTTAATCACTTTTTCATTTGCCTGTGTGTGTCAACATCATTTACTATTAACTGCCATTAATTGCATCCTAATCTCCACAGAAAAAACATCTGTAAACAAATGAAAAATTATAAAAAATAAATTAAGAACTATGGCAAACCTACAAATATTTCTCAATCACTTATGAAAGTAAAATGTCATGCTACTGCTCTTTTCTAAATACAGGATAACAACAAATCAAAAACAGTTAATAAAACAATTAATTAGTTCAAAGTAAATTGACTCACTGACTGTTAAGTCACTTTGAACAAAAACTTGAAGCTACAGGAGTCCCCAAGGACCGAGACTGCAAACCAGTGTTCCCAACTGAAGATTACGGTTAAGTCAGTGCATCCAAGTCACTGAAATGTATTATTTTGTTAGTTATCTGAATGTGGTATCAGTGAATAATGGTGGAGGAAACAGAGTATCTTCTCTAATAGAGAGGTTCGCCAGCAGAGATCTACATATCTCTTATTGATTTATGTGTATCTCAGGCATCAATGGAGTTTACTACTCACTTAAAATTAATTTCCATTTTCCTAACTTTGAATTTAAGTATTCTGATAATTATATGCAACAACCCATAACTACATGCAGGTTGATGTTTTACCTGTTGCACATTAGGTATCAAACAGATTTCTGGGCAAGGCATAAAAAGATATTGACTGCACCAAGCTTTCAAGCTTGCACAGCTGAGTAAAATATGAAGAGAGCCCAAGATAGTTACTTATCATTCAGATGTAAAATAAAGTTCAGAGAACATTAGCAAAACAATAGAAATTAACTTTTGCTAACTGCACAACAGCGGCTCAAGGGGAGATCAGTGAAAAATATGTTATCCTTGAAATTTAAAATGACACACTTAAAGGATTCATCAATACCGAATAATTACAAGTTTAAAGTGTTAAGAAGATTACCTGCAGAATCATCTTTCTTTGATTTTAGAATTTTGTCATCTGAATCTTCACTACAGAATAAAAGGGAAAAAAAAAAGAAAAAAAAAAGATTAGATATGGCTCACTGTGGTTTACCAAACAAAATTAATTGAAAACACAAAGGTACAGATCTAATACACTGGGTATTAGTGAAAAGGGAACAAAACACTGATGTAGTGGTGACAGTGAGATGATGTGTATTATGTACAGACTGTTTGCAAAAGCAATGCGGACATGTAAATTTTGTTTGCAGGAACGCAAAGAGCTACCTGTCATCCTGAGAGTTCTTTCCAGACCTTTTCTTGTGTTTCACTTCTCGTGGGGAAGAACGGATTTTCTTGCTTGGAGGTGCAGAATCTCCTCCATAGTCTTCATCTGCATTAAAAGTAGGAAAAGAAAATAAAGAAATGACAATTTTCTGACTGCTTTTGCTTTACAAAAGAATATGTCCAGTTTATACACATTAATCTACAAATTAAACAAAATATAATTCTGTCATGAATATGCTAGACAACAAAAACGGTGTTTGGGATATGCTGTGTACTTGGCTTCTTCACAAAACCAAAAATTTTCTAACTAAACCAGACAGTTCCCATTTTATCTTGGCCATCCACACCATCTTCTGTCACATGTACGCACATTCATATACTTGTGAGCACTCTGCTACTATTTTCTTTTTCAGGGATAGGTTCTTGCATGCCACTCTTATGAAATCTGCTAAATGAAACAAAGGGATTTTTTTCCCCACACCATATAAAATAAAGTTCATTGTTATTTTCAAGATGCTGTAAAGCTCACAGTGTTGAGTCCCAGGTTGGTTTACTATTTCAGTCAATTACAGTAAGGATTTGGGCTAGAAAAAAAACTTTAGTATAATTACTGAGCTCATCTAAAAATAAAAAACACACCACTGAAAGTTTCAACAAACTTTAGAAGGGGGTGGGTTAAACACCAACATCTGCTACCAAGAAAACAAGTAAAGCCAAACCAATACAAACACCAACATAGTGCTCAGTGTATAGCTACTCAAATGGGCAATTTCAATTATTATAACATAAGAAAGCCAGGCTTTACAGGCTGCAAAAACGAACCAGCTAAAAAGCTGATATGGTCTTTTTATGCCTATTCTCTCCTGGGCAGAATCACAAAAAAATTAGCTTATACCACCCACAAGCAAATACAAAGCCAGATTATTAGCTAAAATTATCTACATAATATCAAAAAAACAAAATATTAAATGCTTGAACTAAATATTATTTAGATAGGATTATACAAGAATACAAACATCATATTCAATTAAGCAATTAAAAGGTACATTTAAGAAATAAGGTAAGAACTAAAGTGAAGACTTTTGCACAACTAATCAGATAAGACAATGCATTACGTCTATCAACTATCAGTAAAGACTGTTTTAAAAAGAGAAATATGACAGTTACAGTCAAAAAATGAAAGGGCATTAAAAATAAAATAAGAGTTTATCATTTTGGACTACTAACACTTTGATACCACAGGAGTTTGATTTATTCAATCACAAGAATGTACAACATTCTCTGACAATCAAAAGATTCTTTTCAAACATGGCACAACTGAAGATGAATACAGTTGTATCAACTAATACACAGTAAAAGTAAGGATTCCTAGGAGGTAAAAATTCAAAAGGATGTATTACAGCTAACATCTGGAACTATGATCACCAGTCTAGTCTTAACTGCACAGTGCCTTGATTTCAAATTTCACTTAGACAGTCATTTTACATGTACGAAAACTTTTTGGCCCATAAACTGCTTTTGCTCTCATATTGGCAACTGAAAAAATTAAGTTAAAACTGGAATATACCTAAAAGTATAGTACACGTCATTATACAAAAACACCTGAAATATAAAAATACTTTGCTGCCTAGCTGATATGCGGTACTAAGTAGTAAACTTAAGTGTGCTCTGCAAGTGTAATGCAAGAGATATTGTCGAAAAATAATTCAATATTAAACATTCACCACTTGCATACTTTTTCAGCTTCCAAGTATAAAGATACACTTAAGGTAAAAGGCTACATACAGCAAGATGTGCCAACTAAACAAGGGAAGGAAGGAAAGAACATGCTATACATTGCAGAGTTGAGCTGGGTTTTATAAACCGATCTCCCAGGTCATTTAGATTTTTAATGTTGTGATTCTCCGTTTACAAAATTCCCAGATCAATTCTAGAATTTCACATGAATATGAATGTGATAGTGCAAAGACTTTCCACACTTAGAGAAATTTGAGAGACTCCTACAATTGTCAGAACTAAATTTAGCTACATTGACTGTGGTCTACAAAAAAGTGCAGAATCTAAACTAATAAAAGGCAAAGCCCTCACTGACTGACTGACTGATTCACTCACTCATCACTAATTCTCCAACTTCCCATGTAGGTGAAAGGCTGAAATTTGGCATGCTCATTCCTTACAGATTACTTACAAAAGTTAGGCAGGTTTCATTTCGAAATTCTACGCGTAACGGTCATAACTGGAGCCTATTTTCGTATATACAGTGATCCCTCGCTATATCGAGCTTCGACTTTCGCAGCTTCACTCCATCACGGATTTTAAATGTAAGCATATCTAAATATATATCACGGATTTTCAGCTGGTTCACGGATTTCTGCGGACAATGTGTCTTTTAATTTACGGTACATGCTTCCTCAGATTGTTTGCCCAGTTGATTTCATACAAGGGACGCTATTGGCAGATGGCTTAGAAGCTACCCAATCAGAGCATGTATTACGTATTAAAATAAAACTCCTCAATGATATACGACGTGCTTCCCGCGCTGTGCTTGATTGTTTGCTTGTCTCTGTCTCTCTCACTCTCTCTGCCTGACGGAGGGGGAGTGAGCAGAGGGGCTGTTTGCCTAGAGGATATGGACGCTCCTCTACAAAATACCGCTTTATCGCGGTGCTTCGGCATACTTAAAAGCACGTATTGATCTTTTGATTGTTTGCTTTTCTCTCGCTCTCTCTCTCTGACATTCTCTGCTCCTGACACGCATTCTTTGAAGAGGAAGATATATTTACATTCTTTTAATTGTGAGAAAGAACTGTCATCTCGGTCTTGTCATGGAGCACAGTTTAAACTTTTGACTAAATGGTGTTATTTCATGTCTAGAGGGCTCTAATAATGTTAACAGTGTGGGAGAGTTTATAAGGGCTTAAAATATATAAAAATAACCATACAAACATATGGTTTCTACTTCGCAGATTTTCATCTATCGTGGGGTGTTCTGGAACGCAACCCCTGCGATCGAGGTTGGATTACTGTATATACATATATACACACACACACACATATACATATATATATATATACATATATATATATATATATGTATATATATACATATATATACATATACATATATATATATATATATATATATATATACATATATGTATATATATATATATATATATGTATATATATATATATATATATATATATATATATATATATATATATATATATATATATATATATATATATATATATATATATATATATATATATATATATATATATATATATATATACACACACATATACACACATATATATACATATATATATATATATATATATATATATATACACACACACACACACACACATATATATATATATATATACACACACACACACAGTGGTGTGAAAACTATTTGCCCCTTCCTGATTTCTTATTCTTTTGCATGTTTGTCACACAAAATGTTTCTGATCATCAAACACATTTAACCATTAGTCAAATATAACACAAGTAAACACAAAATGCAGTTTTTAAATGATGGTTTTTATTATTTAGGGAGAAAAAAAAATCCAAACCTACATGGCCCTGTGTGAAAAAGTAATTGCCCCCTGAACCTAATAACTGGTTGGGCCACCCTTAGCAGCAATAACTGCAATCAAGCGTTTGCGATAACTTGCAATGAGTCTTTTACAGCGCTCTGGAGGAATTTTGGCCACTCATCTTTGCAGAATTGTTGTAATTCAGCTTTATTTGAGGGTTTTCTAGCATGAACCGCCTTTTTAAGGTCATGCCATAGCATCTCAATTGGATTCAGGTCAGGACTTTGACTAGGCCACTCCAAAGTCTTCATTTTGTTTTTCTTCAGCCATTCAGAGGTGGATTTGCTGGTGTGTTTTGGGTCATTGTCCTGTTGCAGCACCCAAGATCGCTTCAGCTTGAGTTGAGAAACAGATGGCCGGACATTCTCCTTCAGGATTTTTTGGTAGACAGTAGAATTCATGGTTCCATCTATCACAGCAAGCCTTCCAGGTCCTGAAGCAGCAAAACAACCCCAGACCATCACACTACCACCACCATATTTTACTGTTGGTATGATGTTCTTTTCTGAAATGCTGTGTTCCTTTTACGCCAGATGTAACGGGACATTTGCCTTCCAAAAGTTCAACTTTTGTCTCATCAGTCCACAAGGTATTTTCCCAAAAGTCTTGGCAATCATTGAGATGTTTCTTAGCAAAATTGAGATGAGCCCTAATGTTCTTTTGCTTAACAGTGGTTTGCGTCTTGAAATCTGCCATGCAGGCCGTTTTGCCCAGTCTCTTTCTTATGGTGGAGTCGTGAACACTGACCTTAATTGAGGCAAGTGAGGCCTGCAGTTCTTTAGACGTTGTCCTGGGGTCTTTGTGACCTCTCGGATGAGTCGTCTCTGCGCTCTTGGGGTAATTTTGGTCGGCCGGCCACTCCTGGGAAGGTTCACCACTGTTCCATGTTTTTGCCATTTGTGGATAATGGCTCTCACTGTGGTTTGCTGGAGTCCCAAAGCTTTAGAAATGGCTTTATAACCTTTACCAGACTGATAGATCTCAATTACTTCTGTTCTCATTTGTTCCTGAATTTCTTTGGATCTTGGCATGATGTCTAGCTTTTGAGGTGCTTTTGGTCTACTTCTCTGTGTCAGGCAGCTCCTATTTAAGTGATTTCTTGATTGAAACAGGTGTGGCAGTAATCAGGCCTGGGGGTGGCTACGGAAATTGAACTCAGGTGTGATACACCACAGTTAGGTTATTTTTAACAAGGGGCAATTACTTTTTCACACAGGGCCATGTAGGTTTGGATTTTTTTCTCCCTAAATAATAAAAACCATCATTTAAAAACTGCATTTTGTGTTTACTTGTGTTATATTTGACTAATGGTTAAATGTGTTTGATGATCAGAAACATTTTGTGTGACAAACATGCAAAAGAATAAGAAATCAGGAAGGGGGCAAATAGTTTTTCACACCACTGTATATATATATATATATCTCACAGTGGAACCTCGGTATACGTCCTTAATTCGTTCCAGACCCTTTGACTTATACCAAACAGGACGTATACCAAACAATTTTTTCCCATATGAAATAATGGGAAAATAATTAATCCGTTCCCATGGAAAAAAAAAAAAATTCTATTGCTATTGGCATATTATACATTCATGGGGTTGTATAAAATAATTTAAACACTGCTTAATACTAAAATACATAAATACAAAAGCAATTAGATGAAATAAATGAAAATGGCTTGTCCGATAACAATGAGTTTAATTTTACTGCACAACAAAGGAGAGCGTTACAGCTCTTCCAAAGGAGCCTCTTCTGGCAGTCTTCAATCCAAATCCCTAAAGCAGATTCCATCCAGACTACTGCCTTATTACATCCACTTACAACTCGTTTTGCACCCTGGTTAAAAGGACACTGTGGCCGTAGATCTTATATTCCTTTCCTACTTTTTAAATAAAAAGAATCTTAGCCTTCAACAAATCCAAAACGTTTACCTTTTCGGCAATTGTTAACATCTTCTGTTTGCACTTGGGCACGGCCCCTGAAGCAGTAGCAGATCGTTTTGGAGCCATAATGAAGGGCTTGACTATGCATAAAGATAAACACAAAAGAGTACAACTCTTTACACAGCGAAACACGTTGATGCTGAATGAGCGAGACGAGATTTCCTGGTTAACACTACATTCAGCATGCAGGAACTGAACTGCGTGCCCTGATTAGTTAGCTTCTCAGTCATCCGCCAATAGCGTCCCTTGTATGAAATCAACTGGGCTAACCAACTGAGGAAGCATGTACAGGAAGTAAAAAGACACATTGTCCACAGAACCCGCAAAGCAGCGAAAAATCTGCGTTATATATTTAGTTAAGCTTTCATATAAAATCCACGATACAGTGAAGCTGCGAAAGTCGAAGCGCGATATAGCAAGGGAATACTGTACAAGTTAAAACTTGGCCCTTTTTTTTTGAAGGCGCGCGGCCGGTATACCACACGTGTTGTTCTAGCACACAAGTCGTATTCCAAACAAAGGTCATATACCAAGCAAAATATTTCGCCTCTAACCAAGTTGGACTTATTCCAAAGCAGACGTATACCGAGGTACTACTGTACAATGAAAGTAGCATTCATTTAATAGATTGTCATCACTTTCTCCTTTACATTAAGTAAACATGTGTGAGTTTAAGATAGTTGTGCATCCAGAATATTTAATTTTGACATGACTTAAACTTCAAATAACTTGTCTAGTTCTTTGATGCCCACTTGATTTACCAGACTGACTAAATACTTCAAGAAAGCAAAGATTGGGTTGTAAGTTGCATTATGGAAGTTGGACCAAGCGCTATGAAGGTGAACCAGCATCACATACAGATTATACTCTTCAGCAGCTATTATGCTTTAAATGGTTATGCAAATATGATTTCATACTGTACTTACCCATATACATATACCATGTTTATTTATTACTGAATGTGTTTAGAAAATGCATCTTATACTAGGGACTGTAGAATGTGTTCTACTATGTATGTCTATGCATTTTATCCTGGTTTCAATTTGTCCAAGCTTGTTTTCATTACATTGCTGATGTACTTTATACTTGGTCTTTATTTGTTTAAACTTGTTTTTGTCTGTTACTATGTTTTATTCTGAATGTTACTTACATCTGGACTGCTTTCCAACTACTTATAAATGCTAAAACCTATACTTACTCTTTTTCATGATGAAATGCATTTTGTATTCATAAGATTATATTTTTTTTTTTTTAGAAACACTGATAATTTCAATTTTTACTGTTAATTAGAAATGAATAAGATGCCAATATTTCTATGTTCTTCAAAATCTTTAAAGAAACTGATCACCATCTGGCTTTAACTAGGACTTTTTCTTTATTGCAATTGGTTATAGATAGAAGAGAAACAAAGAAAAGGTGAAGGACTGACATCTTGGAGAGAGGCAGTACTGTTGCAACAAATAAAATCTATGTAGAAGAATATCGGTGTCTGACCACAACCTCAAGAATAATACAATTAAATTGCACATTATTTAAGTGTATCTGATACCCACCCAAACATAACCTCTTGAAACCTAGTTTAAAAGGTTTATGCACAACCTGCTTTTTTTCTCCTTTACAGATGCAGAACTATTTTAATATACAAGTGAACTGAATATTTTAATTATACCTCATTATTGTAGATATTGTCAAACTGGTAGCAACACAAGACACAGACTAATTGTAGGCTATGGTGTATTGGCTCTATAAAGTGGGGATTTTTAAGCGTTGTAATAAGGAAAATCAGAAGAATGAATTATTTTCCATTTGATTTCATGAGAAGGTCTTAGCATTAAGAAACCATTAGGAATCCCGGATTTATAAGTAAATGTGGTAGAATCCTATGCAGAATGATATTTTCAGGGCACCACAGAAACATTTAGATCAGCTAGACCCCTTCACAAAGTAGGTTTAAGTTTTACTAATAAAGATAACAAGCTAACTTTTCAAAATGACAAAATAGCTGATCACAAAGTGTGGTACAAAATCGAGTCTGCAAAATACTGCAGTTTTGCTCAGAATGTCTGGAGTGACTATGCCAAAATTAGTGTGGGTAAAACAAATAACAGTACAGTTGCAAAGAAGAACATTTTAAATAGATGTGAATTATATTGAAAGAAACATTAGCTCAAACAGCCCTAATGTACACCCTCGTAAAACTGCTCAATAAATTAAGAATGATCAAATTCGGGAAATTTACCCTTGACCTTTGAAGGGAAATGTGGACAGCAAGGAAACATATGTACTAAGAACTTTCCAGACCCAGATTTAGCCCACTCCTGTATTAGTTACTAAATCTGACAAAGACATAAGTGACTTGAACATAACTTGCATCTGACCTCCTGAATCAGAACTGTATGCAAATTTACACTCCACAATTAATTTTACAATGTTTGTGCACTGAAAATAAAGATGGATTACAGCTTACAGTACAGATGTAATACTTTTAAACATTCTGAAGGCTGTAAAAAGATGAACAATGAATAGTAGGTAGGTGCCATAGTACACTGCACAGTCTGTGTTTCACAGTGACAATAGAGCTTTCACCACCATCTACTGTACATGGCAACACTAAAATCTGTGATTTTTTTTATTTTTTTAACAGAACACCCTTTTTGCCCTTTTTATGGTTTGCATGTGTTTAATTTTTTATTTTTAACTTTCAATTATCAAGAATGTATAGAACAGTTCAACAGAACTTCTAATAGTTTCACAAAACACCATGGCTAAAGAGAAACACTGAACAAATTAACACAAAAAATGCAATGGGCACTACACAGGCAGACTTATCTTGTGCTCCCCACTTAGTTTAAACTCCCTTTAGCTGACAACCCACATATTTTATACCATGCTTTTCTCAGGCAAATGGGAGACATTAAATGAGATACAAGGAGAGTGATACCTTTGACAAGCATATTGACAGGGCAAAACCTGATGTGATTCATAATTCACTGCATTATAGATAAATTATTAAAAAAAAAAAAAAAAAGACAACATTGTTTAGCTAGTCCACATATGGCGCTTTTCCACTGCATAGTACGGCACAGCACGGTTCAGTACAGTTCACCTTGGTTCGGCTCGGTTTGCGTTTCGACTGCAGTTTAGTCCTGCTTTAGAGTGGACGGAATTATTCACGTGTCGTTATAGTTGCGGCGCCTCTACTGCCATGACATCATCGTACGCAGCGCTAGCGACCTCCTGAAAAACTTTTTCATTCCGTGTCGCCCATCCAGCTCTCGCTGGATCCACCTCGCTACCAACGAGAGGAACATCTGTACTTCCTCAATAGACCACGAAACTGCCATTTTTGGTTAAAACAAAATGGTACGTCCGAACCTTCGCTGGCTGTGTTAAAAATCTAGCGGGTCTGTTGTGTCTCGTGTCG